>NW_012101010.1:124958-141119 GCF_000951045.1 Mandrillus leucophaeus
AAATTCTGACACATACTATAACATGAATGACCTTGAAGACATTATCCTGGGTGAAAAAAGCCAGTCACAAAAGGATAAATACTGTAACTGCATGATTCCACTTATGAGGTACCTAGAGGGGTCAAACTCTTGGGAAAGTAGAATGGTGGCTGTCAGGGGCTGGGCAAAGAAGACGATGGGGAGTTATTTAATGGGTATAGAGTTTCATTTTGTGAAGATGAGAAAGTTCTGGAGATAAATGATGGTGATAATTGCACAACAATGTAAATGTATGTAATGCCACTGAATTGTACACTTAAAATAGTTAAAATGTTCAGTTTACATTATGCACACTTTAGCACAATAATTTTTTTTAAAAGGATGCAGCAAGTGTGATGGGCTCTCACTCTAAGTTACAGAAAGAGCATGGTTCCCATCTGGATGCCCTCTCTCCCTTGCTCTGAACTAACAACCAGCTGCCCATGTTGTTAGCCGCCCTATGGAAGCGTCAAGGAATTGGCCTCTGGCCAACAGCCAGAAAGGACCTGAGACCTGTCAATAATCACATGAGTGAGCTTGAAAGCACCCCAGAAGGCTGTTCCTTTGTGCCTCTTTTACTTGAGTCACGGGATGAATGCAGCCCCAGAAGATACTTGGATTGCTGCTTTACGAAGGACTCTGAGCCAAAAGCACCCAGTTAAGCTGCACCCCAAAGAAACTGACTCACAGCAACTGTGAGATAATAATGTTACTGTGTTAAGCCACTAAGTTTCAGGGTAGTTTGTTATACAGTAATAGATAATAATATATATAGTAATTTGACTAAACATTGCTCAGAGAATGTGCTGCTAAGTCCAAAACAATATTGCAAATTCTTTTTCATTTTTAAATTATTTTTATTCCCTTCATGATTTTTTATAATATGAACATACAGAAGCGCAAATTCTATTTCTGAGTATATACCCAAGGAAAAAAAAAGTACGCAGATATGCCCAAAGATATGTACAAGAGTGTTCATAGCAACTTTATCATTATTTTTTGAAAGGGTCTTAAGGATACATACTGAAATACTTACAAATAAGATACATGATGTCTAGAATTTGCTTTAAAATAACACAGGAGTGGGAGAAAAGTTGGTGGGGTATAGATAAACAATGTGGGTATGACTTGATAATTACTGAATCTGTGTCTGAATACAAAGCGATTGGTTATACCAGTCCGTTTATTTCTGCATATGTTTCTCATTTTCCATAATAAAAATTGTAAATAAATAAGACAAAACATTTCTTTTACAGACACAAGAAAAAAAAATCCTGAAATAAAAAGAAGATCCTCTTTCCAAGACCTTAGAAAAGAAACTGTTCCGGGTAATAATGAGGTCTAAGGCAAGAAGGGATTGAAGTGAGAAGTAAGAGAACTTTGAGGCTCCAGTCCTGGTAACCTAAGGCTGGCCTTAACTACCTGCCAAAGAATCACAACCTTCTCCCAAATTTGTTTCAAAAAGTATCTGCATTTCTTTTTTTTTTTTTTTTTTTTTGAGATCGAGTCTCACTCTGTCACCCAGGCTGGAGTGCAGTGGTACAATTTCGGTTCACTGCAACTTCCACCTCCTAGGCTCAAGCAATTCTCCTGCCTTAGCCTCCCCAGTAGCTGGGACTACAGGCACGTGACACCACACCTGGCTAATTTTTTGCATTTTTAGTAGAGAGGGGGTTTCACCGTGTTAGCCAAGATGATCTCGATTTCCTGACCTCATGATCAGCCTGCCTCGGCCTCCCAAAGTGCTGGGATTACAGGCATGAGCCACCACGCCCAGCCTGTATTTCTTTTTAAGAGACAGGGTCTTGCTCTGTCACCCTGGCTGGAATGCAGTGACGCAATCATAGCTTACTGCAACCTGAACCTCTTGGGCTCAAGCAATCCTCCCACCTTAGCCTCCCAAGTATCTGGGACTAAAGGTGTATAACAATCACACTTGGTTGATTTTTAAATTTTCTGTAGAGATGGGGTCTTGCTATGTTGCCCAGGCTGGTCTCAAAACTCCTGGCCTCAGGTCATCATCCCACCTGGGCCTCCCAAAGCACTGGGAACACAGGCATGAGCCATCACACTTAGCTTCAAAAGGTATCTGTGTTTTTATAAAGGGTCCCAGAATTAGAATCACTGATCTAAGATGTAGTGACCCTGGAAAATTGCTAACGTGAAAATAATGGATGCTAGACACGTTAAGGAAGCATAATGAGAGCCACTAATATGACATAGGGGTGGACAGAAAGAGACTGTCTGAGTGAAATGAAGGAAAGTCCTTGAGGTCAGTAGGAGAAAAGGATAAAAATGGGCAAAGAAAGAGAATGAAAGACACCAACTTCAAAACAGAAAGATTAACTGAAAAGTGTTCTGACAGTGGAGACCTTATTCTTGCCCCACAATTCAACAAAAATAGACCTAAAGTGTGTCTATCAGATAGGTTAGGGAAGAAAGCATAACCTCAAAAAAAAAACAAAAATCTATCAATTTGTTCATTATAGTTCATAAAGTGTTGGGATTATGAAAGCACCAAAAATCCTTACAAATCATTTAGTCTAATTCACTCAATTCAGATGAGAAAACTGGGTCTACCAAGGCTAATTAACCGGCATTCAAGAAAACTATGCAATTAATGATTAGAACTAGAGCTAAAATGTACCCCAATTTTCACTCTATCTACCTGCCTTTCATCTTTATCTAATACCACAGTTTCCATTTGGTAACTTACTTCTTTATTATGCTAAATGTCATTATATATTTTCATTCTTAAACAGTAGGCATTGGTTGACTGGCTCAAAATGAGTCTATTTCAATCATTTTCTTTTAAAGGTCTTCCATTTCTGCTCAATTTTACTCTCCCCTCACCAACCAACCCTATGTGTTCTGAGTAAATCTCAGAGTTGTCTAGAAAACTTGTTGGCTAACTGACATCTATGCTTCCAAAAAAAAGTCAGAATATGAAAAGGCACACATAGTGCTATGCTATAAAAAGAAGAGCTGGCATTGCACACCTCTCTTATCATCTCCATGAATGTATACATAATTTACAATTGCCAGGAAGTAGGAGGATATTCTTCAACAAATGGGCTCAAAATCCCTAAATAGGTAAGACAGTAACAAGATAAATTATCTCAGCCTTACAATAAGGGACTACAGAGTACAAATAAGGCACATAAAGTGCACAGGCATAAAGTTGTTCACATGTGTTTATATTCTTTATAAACATGCATGTTCTGTGCACAGAATGTAATATGTAAAAAATGTTTTCAGGTCTCAAAAAATCTGATGTTTTTGCTACTTTTATATTTGATTTAGAAAAAATACAAAAAGTGCAGGTATTAACTAATATATAAAAAAGGACAGAAGGCCTAGAAAAGAGGAACTATACATGTCCTTACCACTTAGAAATGGTTGTTGAGGCACAGAGTTTGTAGAAAAGACACCAAGTTTGGAAAGGATCCATCTAGAAGCTTTTTCAATCTGGAGCTTGTACTTTACAGGCACTCAAGTGGGCACACTGGTGCAAAGCAGTAGTGAGTGAGTCACCGTGTGTGAAATAGAATATGGAATGTTCTAGGCTGGAAGATTGAAAAATAGGAAATATGGTTGGTTATTAGTAACAGCCATGCTTACAACATCTTAACATTTTAGCAGCTTCCATATATCACTAATCAAAAGTCTGCAAGTTCCTCAAAGGTTAAACATGACCCAGCAATTCCACACTCAGGTATATATCCCAGAGAAATGAAAACATACCCACACAAAAATACGCATACAAATGTTCATAGTAGCATTATTTGTAATGGTCAAAAGGCAGAAACAACCTAAATGTCATCAATTGATGAATGGATAAATAAAATGTGGTATATCCACAATGGAATATTATCCTGCCACAAAAAGGAATAAAGTACTGACACATGCTACGACGTGGATGAATCTTAAAAACATTATGCTAACTGAAAGAAGCCACTCACAAAAGGCCACATATTATATGATTCCATTTATATGAAATGTCCATAATAGACAATTCTAAGAAAGAGAAAACAGGTAAGTGGTTGCCTAGGGCCAGGAGACAAAAGATAGGTGTGACTATTAATGGGTAGAGGGTTTCTTTCAGAGGGTGATGAAAATGTTCTAAAACTCTATTATAGTAATGGTTGCACAATTCTATGAATATAAAAAAGGCTCTAATTGTACACTTTATTTATTTGAAAACAGGTTTGACTCTGTCACCTAGGCTGGAGTGCAGTGGTGCAATTATAGCTCGCTGTAGCCTCAAACTCCTGTGTTCAACCAATCCTCCTGCCTCAGCCTCCAGAGTACCTAGAAGTACAGGAGCATGCCACCATGTCCGACTAATTTTTTAATTTTTTGTAGAGATAGGGTCTTGCTGTGTTGCCCAGACCAGTCTCTATTTCCTGGCCTCAAGTGTTCCTCCTCCCTCACCTTCCAAAGTACTGGGATTTCAGGCATGAGCTACCACGCATAGCCTTAAATTGCACACTTTAAATTGGTGACTTCAACAGCATGTGAATTATATCTCAATAAAGCTGCTACTTTTAAAAAACTACAGTCTATAACTTCCTAACTACTAACCAATATCTGACATATTATTCTTTCACCTTATAACTCCATATAATGAGAAAAGCATTGAATTCAGTGATAAAACCAGATTATTGGCAATCCTAAAACCATAGTCAAGTAACAAGTTCTGAGCTTCAATTTCCTTGTAGGGGAAAGGGGAGTCCTCTTTGGTACACCACCTCATTTTTCTCCCAATAACACAGTAGTATCCTAGAGTAAATTGTGTTTATTCTAAAATCAGCTATGTCTGTTGTATTTACTATAATTACATAGTTTAGTTGCATATTACATCAAAAATGAGTGCAAAAATAAAATGTTTTGTTGCTAAACATTAGGTCGTGTAATTCAATTAAGGGAAGCCACTTTAAAAACATTTTAAAGAAAATGTCCTGGCTATGCATCACAAGACTGGTGAAATATAAGCATTCATACACTTATAAAATATTTAAGGTATGTATCTTTCTTTCTCATTTTAAACAATATTCTATTCAGCCAACCCAACTGCAGGTATATTATATAGCCAATATTGTTTAAGAGAGCTTCTACTCTATATGTTATTTGTATAAAAGACGAACGTAAGTACACTACTATTATTCCACGTCACACTCTAAAGTGTGAAAATTGACCCTATTAAATTTGAATTCGCTCTTACAGAGGTTGAAACTTGTCTACTCTTCAAGTCTCCAGGCCCACTACAGTCCCATACTCTCTACAGATATCTTCATCTGCTAAACTGAAAAAGGTTGCCCAACGTCAACCCTTCAAATTCAAGACTGCTAAAGTCCCTCCTTCTTGTGCTCATAGACTCTATGTGTGAAGGCATTTTTTTTTTTCAAGTATCTCTCAGAATCCTCCCTTTTCAAAGCTAATCCTACAACTGACCTACATATTCAGGTGACCATTATGCTCCCCCAACACACAAAAAAAGTGTTACTTACACTCATGCTCCATAGACTCCTCCCTTCCACTTCACTTCCACTACATTTGTGCTTCTTCCTTCTCACCTCTCAACTTACTCCTCAACTACCAGCCATTTGCACTCTGACGCCAACTACTTCCTAATGACTGCAAAAGAATTCCAAGTGGTCACTCTAACCGATCTTTGGCCTCCCCTCTCTCACTACTCCAATGCACCTCAGATATTGCTTCCTAGCGCATAACTCTGATTACCCCAGGCTTGGTAATTCAATGGTGTCTCCCAATGCCTACAGAAAATTGTTCAGGAATTCATTAACCTCATCAAGATTGTAATGGAAGAGACTAAATTGCCAGCCCATCTCCCGAATGTTATCCAGACTTCAGTCAGGCTGAACTCTTTGCTCTGTGCAAATATATCCCATGCCTTCCTACACACAGATCACACAGATCTAACGCATGCTTTATTCCATCTGGAATGCCCTCCCTTCGTTTCTATGTATTGAAATTCCTCTAAAATCATTTTTAAAGTAGAAAGTCACTCAGCACTCAGAGCCTCAGATTTCTCAACTACAAAATGAGAATAACACCTTCAAGGCTGCTATATAAAGATGACAAACCATTATTAGTATCAAGTATTGTTAAGCATAAACTTAGAATAATTGCTGGTAGATAATACTCAACAAATGTTATTACTCTTGTTCACTAAAGACAATTAAGTGCCCAATAAATATACTATAAATTGACAAAACAAAACAATAGAAATATCTTTTCCAGCCACACTATGCTCTTTGCTCACCAATCAACAGTTTAAGGTTTGACACCTCTGGAAGTTAAGATGATAAAAATTCCTAACAACATTTTCATTTTTTGGAACTCTCACATAGATTTATGATGCAAAAACAACCACCCTCTATTTCATGATTTCGTCAGGAACAACTTGATTCACTGATATCTACCAAAATGGGAAGAGTGGAGCAAGGTAATAATTTTATCACTTACTTTATTAAAAATTGCACTAAAGGCCGGGTGTGGTGGCTCACGCCTGTAATCCCACCCAGGAGGCCAAGGTGGGCAGATCACGAGGTCAGGAGATCGAGACCATCCTGGCCAACATGGTGAAACCCCATCCCTACTAAAAATACAAAAATTAGCTGGGTGTGGTGGTGTGTACCTGTAATCCCAGCTACTCAGGAGGCTGCGGCAGGAGAATTGCTTGAACCCAGGAGGCCGAGATTGGAGTGAGCCGAGATTGCGTCACTGCACTCCAGCCTGGTGACAAAGCGAGACTCTGTCTCAAAAAAAGAAAACAAGAAGCAGTAAAACACATATAATTTACCATCTTAACCATTTTAAAATGTACATTAAGGCTGGGCACGGTGGCTCACACCTGTAATCCCAGCACTTTGGGAGGCCAAGGTGGGGAGATCAGGAGGTCAGAAGTTCAAGACCAGCCCGACCAACATGACAAAACCCCATCTCTACTAAAAATACAAAAAATTAGACAGGTGTGGTGGCACGCACCTGTATTCCCAGCTACTCAGGGAGTAGCTGA
Source organism: Mandrillus leucophaeus (assembly GCF_000951045.1). NCBI lineage: Eukaryota > Metazoa > Chordata > Mammalia > Primates > Cercopithecidae > Mandrillus > Mandrillus leucophaeus. The sequence continues at coordinate 132,019 of NW_012101010.1, forward strand.
GGCAGGAGAACTGCTTGAACCTGGGAGGTGAAGGTTGCAGTAAGCCGAGATCACGCCACTTCACTCCAGGCCTGGGCAACAGAGCAAGACTCCATCTCAAAAAATAAAATAAATAAATAAATTAAAATGAAAAAAGTGTACATTAAATACATGCACACTGTTGGGCAACCATAACTACCATCCATCTCCAGAACTCTTTTCATCTTACAAAAGTGCAACTCTATACCCATTACGGTCAACCCCATTCTCTCTGTCACAGTCTGATAGTCACCATTCTACTTTCTGTCTCTATCGGCCTGACTAAGTAAAATCATACAATATTTGTTCTTTTGTAACTGGCTTATTTCACTAAGTGTGATGTCCTCAAGAGTCATCTATGTCGTTATTTACTGTTTCCGTAAGAACTCCAAAATCACACAGGGACATAGTTTAAACATACTCTAGCTAAGGTAGATTCTATGGCACTACACCACAGATTTGGAAGATTCAAATTACAGAAAGAAAGGGAAAGGGAAAATAGCATGTACTTGATAATTAGGTATGTTGCCAGTTACTCTGCTAGGTGCATTTCACACAGAACCTAATTAAGTCCAAACAACTCTAAGGAGGTAGATGATTATCATTCCCAACTGACAAATGAGAAAAAGGTTCAGAAGAACACACAATAGCAAGCAGGCCTCCCATGTCACTATCCTATTTCCATTTTGTTTTCATTATAGAACTCATCACTAATATATGCTTGGCTTTATATACTTATTTAATTCCTTATTGCCTTTCTCCCTACCTAGAACATAAGCACTATGGCCACTGTATCCTCTAACCAGCTCAGAATCAGAGAGGTAGAGAGTGGAGGGGCAGGAATGGGGAAGTACAAAACAAGTAATGTCATAAGGGAAATGTGCCACACGTGCACACTATATGCAGATTTTTTTTTTTTTTTTAAATGGTTGAGACTGGCTGGATATGGTGGCTTACACCTGTAATCCCAGTACTTTGGGAGGCCAAAGCAGGAGGATCACTTGAGCCCAAGAGTTTGAGACCAGCTTGGCAACACAGGAAGACCCCATCTCTATAAGAAATAAAATAAATTAAAAAAATAAAAGGTTGAAGTCATTATACTAGTGGAAGGGTCACATTTTTACAACAAAATTGTGTCTATGATATACACAGCTTAAAACTTGAACATCTTATCATCTCTAGCTGTTCTAAGATTCTTGCCTCCACATGTACACTTGAGACGGAGTGTCACTCTGTCACCCAGGCTGGAGGGCTATGGCATGATCACAGCTCACTGCAACTCCTGCCTCCCTGGTTCAAGCAATTCTCTGTCTCAGCCTCTCGAGTAGTTGGGATTACAAGCACCTGCCACCACACCCAGCTAATTTATGTGTCTTAGTAGAGATGAGGTTTCACCATGTTGGCCAGGCTGGTCGAACTCCTGACCTCAGGTGATCCGCCCACCTCAGCCTCCCAAAATGCTCGGATTACAGGAGAGCCACTACACCTAGCCCACATGTACGTTTCTTAGATGCTCAGAAATGGGGAGGCTTTTTTATGGCCAAAGATCCATTTTGATGGGTTTTTGTTCTGGTTTTTGGAGTGGGAAGTTGGGTAAAGGGTAGAAGATAAAATTCCTTGGTCTCCAGTGAGCCCAGATTCTATTATTATATCCTTGTCTTCTATGAATTTTTGTTGTTTTTCATCAAACTTTACCCAAGGAATTGTTCTCTGCCTTCTGGCTAAGATCAAGGGTAGTGCCCCTGAGGACTTTACTACTAAGTATGAATTAACAATGGGAAGCAGATACTAAGTTGTGATAGTCTACTTACACCGTAAATATATGCTCACTAGAATAGTAACTATATTTACCAAAATACAGACTTCCTTCCTCTGCTTCAGAATAAAAGTGAATATTCCCACTACCATGCATTGCTACATTTTCTCTGTTAACATTTGTTAAAACATTTTATTAAAATCCAAGAAATTAATGACTGAATACATATTACTTTCTCAAGTTATACGAGTACTGTGTTCACAAAATAATGTTATCTTCACTGATGTAACAAAAAGTCAGTGGTTTCCTTTACGTGGTAAACAATGGGCCTTGGGAAGCACATTCCCTGTTAAATGTCTTTTACATATTTTATACACAATTGGTTCAACTTCCTAATAATCACCATTTACCAGAAATGTGAAAGAAAAAAATCATCATGATACACAATAAGACTAAGTAAGCCAAAAGGAGAAAAATAAAAGAAAATTATAATGGCTCACTGAGGACAGTGGAGTAGAAAATACTTCCAGCTTACACCAATTATCACTTAATATTACCTTTTTAAACTGAGAATATCAGTTTCAAGGCGATAAAAATCTCACATCTTTTCTCTCCTCCTAAGAGATCATGCCATCAGCAAACTCAAATATCCTCCTGGACATCTAAAGGACCTCAAACCTAACTGTTTTTTTTGTTTTGCTTTGTTTTTGAGACAGGATCTTGCTTTGTCACCCAAGCTGGAGTGTAGTGGTGTGATCACAGCTCACTGCAGCCTCGACCTCCTGGACTCAAGCGATCCTCCCACCTTAGCCTCCTGAGTAGCTGCAACTAAAGGCATATGGCACCATGCCTGGCTAATTTTTGTATTTTCAGTAGAGTCAGAGTCTCACCATGTTGCCCAGGCTGGTCTCGAACACCTGGCCTCAAGCAATCCACCCAGCTCAGCCTCCCAGAGTGTGGGATTACAGTCATGAGCCACTGTTCCCAGCCTTAACTCTTAATATACCAAAATCTTTGTCTGCTTCCAGCCTTGCTCCTTACTAAACTCCTTACTAAATAATGCTATCCTTATTTTAGTTGCTAATGCCAAAAACCTAACAGTCACATGTACTTCCTTTCTTTCCTTCACACCCCCACATCTAAACCAACAAGTTCTATCAATCCGATTTTCAAAATACCCCATATCCTAACTCAGACCACTTCTCTCCAAATCCACTGCTGTCACTCTAGACAGAACCACCATTATCTCTGCCCAAACAATTCAAGGAGACTCTTAGCTGATGATACTCCTGCATCTCCTCATTTCCCATTTCTCCACATAGTAACCAGAATGATCTTTTAAAAATATAAATAGCCAGGCATGGTAGCTCACACCTGTAATCGCAATACTTTGGGAGGCCAAGGCAGGAGGATTGTTTGAGCCCAGGAGTTTGAGACCAGCCCAGACATAATAGCAAGACCCCAACTCTACAAATAATAATAATAATAACAACAACAAAAATTAGGTGGGCATGGTGGCACACACCTGTAATCCCAGCTACTTGGGAGGTTGAAACAGGAGGGTTGCTTGAGCCCAGGAGGTCAAGACTTTAGTAAGCCATGATCCTGCCACTGTAATCCAGCCTGGGAGACACAGCAAGACCCCATCTCAAAACATAAATTGAAATTAAAATTAAAATTTAAAAATAAATAGAATATAAATGTATTCATTCCACCAATGCTCAAAGTCCTCCACCAGTTTTACATAAAATACAGGGGAAAAAGTCCATGGTCAAATATCTCTGACTTTTCCTTTCCCCTATTCCAGCCACACTAGTTTATTTCCACATTGGGCCTGTGCAGTTGCTAACCCTCCTGCCTGGAAAGCTTTTCCCCTGGGCATGGCTGCTCCCTAGCTTCATTCAGATCATTGCAAATACTACCCCCCAAAGAGGACTTCCCACATACCCTATCTAAAATAACGGACACCATCACTCTCTAAGCAAACTTAATTTCTCATCATAGAGTTTATCATCCATTATTTGTTTACTGTTTGTCTACCTGACTAAAAAACAAGCTCCAGGAGTTGGAGGGGGGAGCTGTCTTGTGGATATTTATAATCCCCAACGTCATCTCAATAAACATTTGTTGATTAAACAAACGATGCCCATGATAACAAATGACATGCATCAAAGAAAAACACCAATATGCATATTTTCAGTTTATTCAATAAAATGCATATTAACAACTTTATAAATTTCCATCATGCTGCCTTTAGAGGACCTTAGAGTAGTGTAGAATAATAGGGAAAGGGAGGGAAACTTGTTGCCTTCAGCACATAAATCCAATATATTTGAATATCTTATTTTACATCCATGTTGAGATGGAACCTAATGTCTCAAAAAAATAACAGATTTGAAACTGTTTTTATTCCTGTTAAATACTGGAATCAAACTTTATCCAAACAAGCTTAAAAGTAGAAGCAATATTCAGATGAAAACCTAAGAATACACATTTGACTTAGTTCCCTTTTCCATTATCCCTCAAGATGATTATATCAATATGAAAGAAAAAATTCAAGCATCATTAGAAATTAGAAAGGAGTCTCACCCCTCACCTGAAACGTTTGAATTTTCACAAAGGTATTTTGAGGTAAGAGAAAAGAGAATCAATCTGCCCTTACATCAGCCATATCTGCTGTGCTATACTCTAAGAGCCTGCCTGCCAGTCTACTCCACAAAGGTGAGGCACAGAAGAAAATGGCCCACACTTAATCGCCCCCCTCCATCAAATTCTCTGCATTAAATACTGACTGCAATCTTCAACAGACTCCATCTAGCCTCCAAGAGAAAGACAGAATACAATCTCGTGTCAAGCTGTGATACAGCCTGTGCTATTTATCAACACTAAATAAAGTGTACAGCCTTACCCCCTTATCCGGGTTTCACTTTTCAAGGTTTCAGTTAACCTCAGTCTGAAAACAGTAAATGGAAAATTTCAGAAATAAACAATTCAAAAGTTTTAAATAGCACATCATTCTTAGTAGCATGATGAAATGTCACGCTGTCCTGCTCCATCCTGCCCGCCCAGGACATGAATTATCCCTTTGTCCAGTGTGTCCACATCCACACTGTCTATGCTACCCACCCATTAGTCACTTAGAAGCAGTCTCAGTTATCAGATCCACTGTCACAGTATCACAGTGCTTGTGTTCAAGTAACCTTTATTTTACTTAACAACTGTCCCAAAGCACAAGAGTAGTGATGCTGGCATATTGTTATAATTGTTTTATTTTATTAATTATTGTTGTTAATCTCTTACTGCACCTAATTTAGGAATTAAACTTTATCAGAGGTATGTATGTATGGGGAAAAAAATGTAGTATATATAGGATCTGGCACTATCTGAGGTTTCAGGCTTCCACTGGGATCTTGGAACACATCCACTGAGGATAAGGGGAAACCACTATATAGGAAAAAAAAATCACCAATCTTACGACATGAATTGTCAAAGACAGAAGACTGGTGAAATTCTCAGAATTTCAGAGATAATGACCTTGAAATTCTTAACAAAGATGTGAAAGGCAAAACTACCTGCTTTTCTAAGATAGAAGTTCTTTTTGTGGCGGTAGGTGGTGAGGTGGTCAGGCTTACCAAAACAGCACCTGCAATCAGCGTTAGAGATGATAAGACACTTTCAAGAAAACACAAAGCAAGTAATCAGAAAGATCAAGATACAGAGGCCATTAACAACACTATCCATTTTCCCCTCTCCTTCTGGGCTCAATGAAGAATTTTACTTTCTTTTTCCCTCTTGAAGTTAGACACAGTCATGTGACTTTTGTTGGGCAATGAAATGTGAGTAGAAGTGACCTATAAACTTCCACAGTTGCGGCTGGGCGCAGTGGCTCATGCCTGTAATCCCAGCACTTTGGGAGGCAAAGGCGGGTGGATCACTTGAGGTCAGGAGTTTGAGACTACCTGGCCAACATGGTGAAACCCTGTCTCTACTAAAAATACAAAAATTAGCCAGGCATGGTGGCGTGTGCCTGTAATCCCAGCTACTAGGGAGGCTGAGGCATAAGAATCGCTTGAACTCAGGAGGCAGAGGTTGCAGTGAGCCAAGATCATGCCACTACACTCCAGTCTGGGTGACATAGCAAGAATCCATCTCCAAAAACAAACAAACAAGCAAACAAAAAACTTCCACAGATGCATTTAATTGTTTGGCTGTGAACCTCTCTCTACTGCTGTCTCAGTAATCGATGACTCATTTTTTCATACAGAAGTGCAATGTGTGCCTTTACAGGAAAGACAACTTTCCCTGAAAGGTACAAACTTGATATACGTGAGAAATAATAATCTTTGTGTTTTAAGCGACTGATAATTGGATGATTATTTTCTTATTGCAGCATAAGCTAACCTACCTTGACTAATATGTTAGTTATTTGAAAATTCCAATAAAATTATCAAAATTCAGCAAATCAAGAAAATCTGACAGGGGCTAGTAGTTTGAGAGATGGACAGCAAAACATATAACTATGACATCAATAACGAGAAATGGATTATAACTACAGAAACAAAGGTTTCTTAGTGGAATGTGCCTTTGGAATCAGTAATCTCATCTCAATGTTTAAAAATGTTTAAATAGTAGGCTACCTCTGCAAGGATGCACTAAAACTTATAATACCATTTGCCTCCAGCAAAGAATACTGTATAGTAACTAAAAAAAAAAAAAAAAAATGGGAAGAAGAGACTTCTGTTCTGATCTGACCTGAAAGAAGCTTGGAAGTCACCACTCCAAAATAAGTAAAAACCTGAACAAATTGAAAAAAAATCAACAACTCATCTTAGCTCCTTAAAAGAAAAGAGGTCACAAGGGAAACCACTGCCCCCAAAATTGGAGGGACATACAGAAGGATACAGAGAATCACAACTTACCAACCCATGAGCAGAAGGGTTGAGGGAACCAGTGCCAGCGAAGAAAAATCTGACCTGTAATTGACAAATGGTTGGAGGATCAATGTAAGAAAGTCTGAGAGTCAAAAACTCCAGGGAACCCAGTCAGAAGGGGCCTATCGCACTTTTTCTTACTTTGACCTCCAGGAGCGAGACCTAAGTTCTCACAGTGAATATCAGAAAAATCTCCCCCTACTTCCAACAGAGAGAGAGGAAAAACAACCATTTTGAAATACACCACAACATTCGGTTTTTAACAAGGCTTGCCCTCAGGAAAAACTATCTAGCCAGAGACTAACCTGCTGAGGTTTCAACTTGGGGATAGGGAAATACCGAATCCCAGTCAGCTTTAGCCTTCCATGTGGAGGAAAAGAAATACCTAACTCTAGCCTGTTCTAGCCTTCCATGTGGAAGACAGGAAATACCCAACTCTAGTCTACTCTAACTATACTGTCCCACCTAAGGGAGTAAGCGTACTGAAAAGCATGTGTGAAGCTGATAATCCAGAGGCACAGCCTCACTAAAAGACTGAGATCTAACCATAGGACTATAGAAGACTTCCCCTTCCTCCACACCTTACCACCACATTATAAAACCCTACATTAAACAGTTCCTTTTACACAATACATCATGTCCAGCTACAAAGAAAAAATTACAAGGCATACTAAAAGGCAAACAACATAATTTGAAAAGACAGAGCAAACATTGGAACTTGACTCAAATATGTCAGGACATTGGAATTATCAGATCAAGAACTGAAAACAACTCTGGTTAATATGCTAAGCTAAGAGCTCTAATCAATAAAGCAGATGACAAAGCCAAAAATATATATATATCTGAGATCGAGGACATCTCAATAATAACCTCAAAAACTGGAAAGCAAAGAGTAAAAAGAGTGGGGAAAAAAAAGAGGACAAAACACAAAACTCAAGAATTGTGGGACAATTACAAAGAGTGTAACATGTGAAAAGGGAGTACCAGAAAGAAAGGAAAGGAACAGAAGAAATACTTAAAATAATAATGACTGAGAATTTCCCCCAAATTAATGTCAGATATCAAACCAGACATCCAGGAAGCTAAGAGAACACCAAGCACGATAAATGCTGATAAAAACAAAAAAAGCCAACAAAATACCTACACTTAGATATGCCAAATCATATTCAACTACAGCAAATCTAAGATAAAGACAAAATCCTGAAAGAAGCCAGAAGATTAAAACACCATACCTATAGAAGAACAAAGATAAGATTTACATCCCCAGAATTTTTCCCCAGAAACCATGAAAGTAAGAAGAGGGGGTCGCTTCCAAGATGGCCGAATAGGAACAGCTCCGGTCTGCAGCTCCTAGCGAGATAAAAGCAGAAGACAGGTGATTTCTACATTTCCATCTCAGGTACCTGGTACATCTCATTGGGACTGGTTGGACAGTGGGTGCAGCCCAGGGAGGGCGAGCCAAAGCAGGGCAGCTTGTCGCCTCAACTAGGAAGTGCAAGCGGTCAGGGGATTTCCCTTTCCTAGCCAAGAGAAGCCATGAGTGACTGTACCTGGAGGAGTACACTCTTGCCCAAATACTGCACTTTGCCCATGCAGACCAGGCGATTCCCTCTCGTGCCTGGCTCAGCAGATCCCATGTCCATGGAGTCTTGATCACTGCTAGCACAGCAGTCTGAGATCTACCTGGGACGCTGGAGCTTGGTGAAGGGAGGGGCATCTGCCACTGCTGACTCTTAAGTAGGCAGTTCTGTGTTCACAGTGTAAACAAAGCAGCAGGGAAGCTCGAACTGGGTGGAGCCCACCACAGCTCAGCAAAGCCTACTGCCTCTCTAAATTCCACATCTGGGGACAGACCGTATCTGAAAAAAAGGCAGCAGACAGCTTCTCCAGACTTAAACATCCCTGTCTGACAGCTCTGAAGAGAGCAGTGGTTCTCCCAGCACGGTGTTCAAGCTCTGATAACAGACAGACTGCCTCCTCAAATGGGACCCTGACCCCCGTGTAGCCTGACTAGAAGACACCTCTCAGTAGGGACTGACAGACACCTCATACAGGCGGATGCCTCTCTGGGATGAAGCTTCTAGAGGAAGGATCAGGCAGCAATATTTGCTGTTCTGCAGCCTCCACTGGTGATAACCAGGCAAACAGGGTCTGGAGTGGACCTCCAGCAAACTCTAACAGACCTGCAGCTGAGAGGCCTATTAGAAGGAAAACTAATAAAAAGAAAAGAAGGGGGGCGGAGCAAGATGGCCGAATAGGAACAGCTCCAATCTCCAACTCCCAGCGCGAGCGACACAGAAGACCGGTGATTTCTGCATTTTCAACTGAGGTACTGGGTTCATCTCATTGGGGAGTGCCAGACGATCGGTGCTGGTCAGCTGCTGCAGCCCGACCAG
>NW_012101010.1:147932-152518 GCF_000951045.1 Mandrillus leucophaeus
AAATTAAAAAAAAAAAAAAAAAAAAACAAAGAAAAGAAGAGCATCAATATCAACAAAAAGGACATCCACACCAAAACCCCATCCGTAGGTCACCAACATCAAAGACCAAAGGTAGATAAAACCACAAAGATGGAGAGAAGCCACAGCAGAAAGGCTGAAAATTCCAAAAACCAGAATGCCTCTTCTCATCCAAAGGAACACAACTCCTCGCCACCAAGAGAACAAAACTGGACAGAGAATGAGTTTGATGAATTGACAGAGGTAGGCTTCAGAAGGTCAGTAATAACAAACTTCTCCGAGCATGTTCTAACCCATCGCAAGGAAGTTAAAAACTCTGAAAAAAGCTTAGACGAATGGCTAACTAGAAAAATCAGTGTAGAGAAGAGCTTAAATTACCTGATGGAGCTGAAAACCACAGTATGAGAACTTCATGAAGCATACACAATAACTTCAATAGCCGAGTCAATCAAGTAGAAGAAAGGGTATCAATGAATGAAGATCAAATTAATGAAATAAAGTGAGAAGACAAGATTAGAGAAAAAAAGAGTGAAAAGAAACGAACAAAACCTCCGAGAAAATATGTGACTATGTGAAAAGACCAAATCCACGTTTGATTGGTATACCTGAAAGTGATGGGGAGAATGGAACCAAGTTAGAAAACACTCTTCAGGATAATATCCAGGAGAACTTCTCCAACGTAGCAAGGCAGGCCAACATTCAAATTCAGGAAATAGAGAGAACACCACAAAGATACTCCTCTAAAAGATCAACCCAAGACACATAATTGTCAGATTTACCAAGGTTGAAACGAAGGAAAAAATGTTAAGGGCAGCCAGAGAGAAAGTTTGAGTTACCCACAAAGGGAAGCCCATCAGAATAACAGCAGATCTCTCTGCAGAAACCCTACAAGCCAGAAGAGAGTGGGGTTCAATCAACATCCTTAAAGAAAAGAATTTTCAACCCAGAATTTCATATCCAGCCAAACTAATCTTCGTAAGTGAAGGATAAATAAAATCCTTTACAGACAAGCAAATGCTGAGAGATGCTGTCACCACCAGGCCTGCCTTAGAAGAGCTCCTGAAGGAATCACTAAATACCAGACACTGCAAAAACATGCCAAATTGTAAAGACCAATGATGCTATGAAGAAACTGCATCAATTAACGGGCCAAATAACCAACTAGCATCATAATGACAGGATCAAATTCACATATAACAATATTAACCTTAAATGTAAATGGGCTAAATGCCCCAGTGAAAAGACTCAGGCTGGCAAATTGGATAAAGAGTCAAGACCCATTGGTGTGCTGTATTCAGGGGACCCACATCTCTGATAAAACAAACTTTAAACCAACAAAGATCAAAAGAGACAAAGAAGGTCATTACATAATGGCAAAGGGATCAATTCAACAAGAAGCTAAGTATCCTAAATATATATGTACCCAATACAGCAGCACTCAGATTCAAAATGCAAGTTCTTACTGACCTATCAAGAGACTTAAGACTCTCACACAATAATAACAGGAAATAAGAGAAGACACAAACAAATGGAAAAACATTCCATGCTCATGAATAGGAAGAATCAATATCATGAAAATGTCCTTACTGCCCAAAGTAATTTATAGATTCAATGCTATCCCCATCAAGCTACCACAGACTTTCTTCACAGAATTGGAAAAAACTACTTTAAACTTCAGATGACACCAAAAAAGAGCCTGCAAAGCCAAGACAATCCTGCGCAAGAAGAGCAAAGCTGGAGGCATCAGGCTACCTGCCTTCAAACTTTACTACAAGGCTAGAGTAACCAAAACAGCATGGTTTTGGTACCAAAACAGATATATAGACCAATGGAACAGAACAGAGGCCTCAGAAGTAACACCACACATCTACCACCATCTGATCTTTGACAAACCTGACACACACAAGCAATGGGGAAAAGATTCCCTTTTTAATAAATAGTGTTGGGAAAACTGGCTAGCCATATGTAGAAAACTGAAACTGGGCCCCTTCCTTACACCTTATGCAAAAATCAACTCAAGATGGATCAAAGACTTAAACATAAGACCTAGGACCAAAAAAAATCCTACAAGAAAACCTGGGCAACACCACTCAGGACATAGGCATGGGCAAAGATTTCATGCCTAAAACTCCAAAAGCAATGGCAACAAATGCCAAAATTGACAAATGGGATCTAATTAAACTAAAGAGCTTTTGCACAGCCAAAGAAACTATCATCAGAGTAAACAGGCAACCTACAGAATGGGAAAAAATTTTTGCAATCTATCCATCTGACAAAGAACTAATATCCAGAATCTACAAAGACCTTAAACAAATTTACAAGAAAAAAAGCAAACAACCCTATCAAAAAATAGGCATAGGATGTGAACAGACACTTCTCAAAAGATGACACTTATGCAGCCAACAGACATTTGAAAAAGCACTCATCATCACAGGTCACTAGAGAAATGCAAATCAAAACCACAATGAGATACCATCTCATGCCAGTTAGAATGGCAATTATTAAAAAGTCAGGAAACGAGAGATGCTGGAGAGGTTGTGGAAAAACAGGAACACTTTTACACTGTTGGTGGGAGTATAAATTAGCTCAACCATTGTGGAAGACAGGGTGGCAATTCCTCAAGGATCTAGAATTAGAAATACCATTTGATCCAGCAATCCCATTACTGGGCATGTACCCAAAGGATCATAAATCATTCTACAATAAAGACACATGTACACCTATGTTTACTGCAGCACTACTCACAAGAGCAAAGACTTGATAGACTGGATAAAGAAAATGTGGCACATATACACCATGGAATACTATGCAGCCATAAAAAAGGATGAGTTCATGTCCTTTGCAGGCACATGGATGAAGCTGGAAACCATCATTCTTAGCAAACTATCAAAAGATCAGAAAATCAAACATCACATGTTCTCACTCATAAGTAGGAGCTGAACAATGAGAACACATGGACACAGGGAGGGGAACATCACACACTGGAGCCTGTGGGGGATTGGGGGCTAGGGGAGGGATAACATGAGGAAAAATACCTAAGGTAGGTGACAGGTTGATGTATCCAGCAAACCCCCATGGCACATGTGTACCTATGTAACAAAACTGCAAGTTCTGTACATGTAACCCAGAATAAGAATAAGAATAAGAATAAGAATAAGAATAAGAATAAGAATAAGAATAAGAATAAGAAGAAGAAGGAGGAAGAAGGAGGAAGGAGGAGGAAGGAGGAAGGAGGAGAAGGAAGGAGGAAGGAGGAGGAGCAGGAGGAGAAGGAGGAGGAGGAGGAGGAAAGAAGAAGAAGAAAGTAAGAAGACAGTGGAATGAAATATTTAAAGTAATGAGAAAAGGCTGGATGTGGTGGCTCACACCTGTAATCCCAGCACTTTGGGAGGCCGAGGCGGGCAGATCACTTGAGGTCAGGAGTTTCGAGACCATCTGGCCAACATGGTGAAAGCCCGTCTCTACTAAAAATACAAAAATTAGCTGGGCTTGGTGGTGGGCGCCTGTAATCCCAGCCACTCGGAAGGCTAAGGAAGAAGAATCGCTTGTAGTTGGGAGGTGGAGATTGCAGTGAGCCAAGATCATGCCACTGCACTCTAGCCTGTGTGACAGAGTGAGACTCCATCTCAAGAAAAATAAAAAATAAACAAAATGAGGGAAAAAAAAAACCCACCAGCCTAGAATTCTGTATCCTGTGAAATTATCCTTCAAAAGTAAAAAAGAAATAAAAACTTCCTCATAGAAACAAAAATTGACAGAATGTGTTGCTGGTGGACCTCCTTTGAAAGAAATGTTAAAAGTAGTTCTTTAAAAATAAAAAATAAAAAAGGTAAAGGAAAATTACATAGCTCAGAAACTCAGATCCTCAAGGAAAAACCTTGGAGAAGGAACAAGTGAAGGTAAATAAAAACTTTTCTTTTTCTTACTCCTAATTAACTTACCAGGAAACAGTTGTTCAAAATAGCAATAGCAACAATGTATTAAATTATATATGCATACATATGTGTGTACATATATACACATATATATGTACATGCTTATGTAGAAGTGACATGTATCAGCAATGATACAAAGGAGAGGAGGGAGGAATCAGGATTATTTCGCTATAATAAGGTACTCACACTACTGATATATACTGCAAGCTTTCAAGCAACCACTTAAAAGTAACACTATACCACTAACAACTTAGAAATAATACGATACCACTAAATGTACATTGCAAACTCTCAGCAACCACTTAAAAAAGCAACAAAGAAATATAACTCATATATCAAAAAAGGAAAGAAAATGGAATCATATAAAATCCTCAACTAGTACCACAAAAGGCATAAAAAGAGTAGAAGACATAAATAGGAACAAAGAACAAGGGCAACAAATAGAAAAGAACAACAAATACTGTAGATATTAAACGAACTACATCAATAATCACTCTAAATATCAATGGTCTAAATGCACTGATTAAAAGAAAGATTGTCAGGTTTGTCAAAGATCAGATGGCTGTAGATGTGTGGTATTATTTCTGAGGGCTCTGTTCTATTCCATTGGTCTATATCTCTGTTTTGGTACCA
>NW_012101010.1:157978-160380 GCF_000951045.1 Mandrillus leucophaeus
ATGCACCCTAGAACTTAAAGTATAATTAAAAAAAAAAAAAAAGAAAAGAAAAATTGTCAGAGTGGATAAAAAAACAAGACATAACTATGTTGTCTACAAGAAACCCACTTTAAATATAAAGACACATATAGGTTACAAGTAAATGGATGAAGAAAGAGATGCCATGCTAACACTAATCAAAAGAAAGTGGGAGTAGCTATATTAATTTTAGACACAGCAGACTTCAGAGCAAGGAAAGTTCTCAAAGATAAAGATTAGCATTACATAATGATAAATGGTCAATTATCCAAAAAGACATAACAATACTTAATGTGCGTGCGTGCACGCCTAACAGAGCATCAAAATTTGTGAGTGAAAAACTGATAGAATTATATGGAAAAATAGAGGAATCCACTATTAGAGTTGTAGACTTCAACATTCCTCTATCAGAAGCAAACAGATCAGAATCAGAAGTAGGCAGAATATCAGTAAGGACATAGCTGAACTCAACAACACCATTAATCAAATGAATATAACTAACATCTATAGACTAATTCAACAACAGCAGTTTACACATTCTTCTCAAACTCACAAGAAACAGTCACCAAGATAGAACACATTCTGGGCCATAAAACAAAATTAAAAGAATACAAATATACAATATCTGCTCTCAGACCACAGTGGAATTAAACTAAACATCAGTAACAGATAGATAGGTAGAAAATCCCAAAATACTTGGAGATTAAACAACACACTTCTAAATGACAGATGAACACTCAGTCATGTGATACCCTGCACCACGTTGGGACTCTTTAGAGAGTCCCCACTAGCAACAAGGTCCTCATAAGATGCAGTCCCTCAACCTTGGACTTCTCAGCCTCTACAACTGAGAAAAATATTCTTTTCTTTATTAATTACCCAGTTTCAGGTAATCTGTTAGAAGCAATAAAAAACAGACTAAAACAGACTAAGATAGCTAGACTTCATTAAAATTTTCTGCTCTGTGAAAGGCACTGTCAAGAGATTGAAAAGACAAGTCACAGACTGGGAGAAAATATTTGCAAAACCTACATCTGATAAAGTAGCATCCAAAATACGTGAAGGAACTCTTAAAATTCAACAAAAAGAACACAATCTGTTTTTTGTTTTTTGTTTTTTTGAGACGGGGTCTCGCTCTGTCTCACAGGCTGGAATGCAGTAGCGCGATCTCTGCTCACTGCAACTTCCACCTCCCGGGTTTAAGTGATTCTCCTGCCTCAGCCTCCTGAGTAGCTGGGGCTACAGGTGCGCACCACCACACCTGGCTAATTTTTGTATTTTCAGTAGAGATGGGGTTTCACCATGTTAGCCAGGCTGGTCTCAAACTCCTGAGCTCAGGTGATCTGCCCGTCTCGGCCTCCCAAAGTGCTGGGATTACAGGGGTGAGCCACCATGCCTGGTCACAACCTGCTTTTTTTAAAGGGCCAGACACATCACCAAAGATAAACAGATGGCAAATGCACATGCAAAGAAATACTCCATATCATACACTATCAGGGAAATGCAAATTAAAACCACAATGAAATACCACTACACACTTAGTAGAATGGATAAAATCCAGAGCAATGACAAACCAAATGCTGGTGAGGATGTGAGAGAAGAGAAACTGGTGGGAATGCAAAATGAAACAGTCACTTCGGAAGACAGTTTGGTGGTTTTTTACAAAACTAAACATATTCTTAACTCATCCAGCACTTACTCGTCGTTATTTACTCAAAGGAGATGAAAACATATTTCCACACAAAAGCCTACATATGGATGTTTACAGCAGTATTATTCATAACTGCCAAAATTTGGAAGCAAACAAGACATTGTTCTGTCGGTGAATAGATTTGATGGAAAAAAAAAAAAAAAGCAAGCTGTGGTACATCCAGATTATGGAATATGATTTAACACTAAAAGGAAATATGCCATAAAAAGCCATGGACGCCGGGCGTAGTGACTCACGCCTGTAATCCCAGCACTTTAGGAGGCTAAGGTAGGCAGATCACTTGAGCCCAGGAGTTTGAGACCAGCCTGTGCAACATGGCGAAGATTCACTCTCTATTTAAAAAATAGAAAAATGACAAGGCATGGTGGCTCATGACTGTAATCCCAGCACTTTGGGAGGCCGAGGCAGGTGGATCACAAAGTCAGGAGATCGAGACCATCCTGGCTAATACAGTGAAACCCCATCTCTACTAAAAATACAAAAAATTATCCAGGCTTGGTGGTACACGCCTGGAGTCCCAGCGACTCAGGAGGCTAAGGCAAGAGAACTGCTTGAACCCGGGAGGTGGAAGTTTCAGTCAGCAGAGCTGGCACCACTGCACTCCAGCCTAGGCGGCAGAGAGAGATTCCATCTCAGAAAAAAAGGAGAGGGGAGGGAAGGGAAGGGGAGGGGA
>NW_012101010.1:160744-168284 GCF_000951045.1 Mandrillus leucophaeus
AGGAGGAGGAGGAGGAGGAGGAGGAAAGAAGAAGAAAGAAGTAAGAAGACAACATGGAAGAAACTTAAGTGCATATTACTAAGTGAAAGAAGTCAGCGTGAAAACAGACTGGATGATTTCAACTCCATGACATTCTGCAAATGGTAAAACTACAGAGAGAATTAAAACTTCAGTAGTTGCAGCGGGGATGAGGGATAAACAGGTGGAGCCCAGGGAATGTTTGAGGCAATGAAGCTACTCTGTATACTATAATAGTGGATACATGTCATTAGAAGTTTGTCCAAACCCATGGAGTGTATGACACCAAAGAGTGAGACCTAATGTAAACTATGGACTCTGGGTAAAGATGATGTATCAATATAGCTTCATCAATTGTAGCAAATGTACCCCCCGGCAGGGGTATGTTGACAATGGAAGCTATGCATGTGTGGGAGCAGGGAGGAAATAGGAACTCTCTGTACCCTCCTCTCAATTTTGCGGTGAACCTGAAACTACTCTGAAAAGTTGTCTTTTTTTTAATGAGAAAGAAATTTTTACTTTATACCCTGTGTACCTTTTAAAGTCTGATGTTAATTTTTATTAGCATGAAGTTGTACTTAACACAATTTAGAGTCTTCATTTTACTTAACCAATCAGTACATAAAATGCTGTTGACCTTGAAACTGTTCCCTCATCTGGCATCCAGGACGCCACATTGCCTAAGTTTTCCTCCACTGGCCAGTCCTTCTCAATCTTCATTGCTAGTTCTTATTCTCCCAACTTCATCATGTTGGATGCCTCAGGACTCAGTCCCTGGACCTCCTTTCTATCTCTACTCCAACTTATCCAGCCTCACAGCTCTGAATATCATCTTTATGGTATTTAAAACAGATAGATATTGTCTATTATTCCCTACTGTAACAGACCAACTCAGGACTGCTATTCATTTTTAGTATTAGTCATGCACTAGCACAATTCAATTCAGGCATTACTCATGCCTGAACAAAATAAAGTGCTCTCAGGTACCACCACTAGCACCAAAAAAACTCCAATCATTAAAACTACATACAATACCAATTTTTACAGAAATTTCAATTTGCCAAGAATGATTTTACTTGTCCCACCCTTTTGGAGGGTAATCTGAGATTTGTTTTATTTATTTATTTAATTTATTTATTTGAGACAAGTGTTTCGCTCTTGTTGCCCAGGCTGGAGTACAATGGTGCGATCTTGGCTCACTGCAACCTCCACCTCCTGGGGTCAAGTGATTCTCCTGCCTCAGCCCCCCAAGTAGCTGGGATTATAGGTGTGTGCCACCACACCTGGATAATTTTGTTTTGTTTTGTTTTGTTTTTTACTAGAGATGGAGTTTCATCATGTCAATCAGGCTGGTCTCGAACTCCTGACCTCAAGTGATCCACCTGCCTCAGCCTCCCAAAGTGCTGGAATTACAGGTGTGAGCCACCACACTCAGACAATCTGAGATGTTTAAAGGTAGAAAAGTAGAAAGAGAATTGAATTAGGGCAATGCTAATCTATTATGTATTTAAAGGCAGAAAAGTAGAAAGAATACTGAATTTATAAGTCTTTCACTAAATTCTTATCTAGGTGTTACTTTTCCTAGAAAAGCATGTCACAGCTAAAAATCTCAAATCCAGAATCAGAACCATAACAATTACAGGTGTTTAATAAGTTCAAAAGGGCTTAGAGATGACTTAGCTTGTTTTTTTCAAGTTTTTTTGTTTAAATATTAAGCTTCCATATAAGAACTCAAGAAAGGAAACCTGATCAAGATGAACCTCTTATTTAACAGATAGGGAAACCTACAGCCCAGAAATGTTTAGAGACTTGCCCACGGATAAAGCTCTCACTGGTAATACCAACACCAGAAAGTAATTCTCCTGTTCCCTAATTCAATGCTCTTTCTACTTTTCTACCTTTAAACATTTCAGTAAATACTCATGTGATTAATTTTATGTGTCAACTTGGCTAGTCCATGGTACCCACATGTTTGGTCAAACATTATTCTAGATGTTTCTGTCCAGATATTTTTTACATGAGATTAACACTTAAATCAGTAGACTTTGAGTAAAGCAGATTACCCTCCAAAAGGGTGGGCTTCATCCAATCAGTTGAAGGCCCTGATGGAGAAAGACCTTTTCAGAAGGGGGAATTCTGCTAGCAGACTGAATTGCAACTCTTCCCTGGGTCTCCAGTCCACCCTGTAGATTTTTGACTTGTCAAGCCTCCACTATCAATTGGGCCAATTCTTAAAAATTTAACAACTCTTCCTTTCCCTCTGTCTTCCCACCACCCGCATATACATGTGTTTACTAAGAATGTTAAGTCTGTGACTAAATATATAGAAATAATATGAATTAGTGGGGGAGGGGGGTGACTGCTAATAAGTAAAAAATTTATTTCTGGGGGTGATATAAATGTTCTAAAATTAGACAGTGGTGATAGTTACACAACTGTAAAAATACTAAAATCCACTGGATTGTATACTTTGCAAAGGTAAATTTTATGGTATATGAATTGTAGCTTAATAAAGCTATTATATATTGTTGAAAGGAAGGAGGGGGAAGAGGGAGGAAGAAAAGAAGTAAAGAAAGCCAGTCAGCCTGTGAAACTAAGCAGCATTATAAATGGCAAGGAAAAAATGTCAACTACTTCATAAATTAATATTTACTCTTTCAAAGTCATTGAGTTACACAGGGAGCCCCAAAGAAATGTTAGAGAATGGAATCAGAGAAAACCAACAAATAGTTGCAAAAGCCTGATTTTTTTCTTTTTCTTAAATCAAAGGCAGCAACGCAGTTAAATAAAAGCTGTGACATCTGAGAGATCAACTATAAACTGCATTAAGGAAAAATGTCTTAGTTAACGGTGACATGTGAAACCAAACTAGAGAAATAAAATCTTTCACTTGGAATAACTTTAACTGTTTTAAAAATCCTTCCCATACTTAGTCAAATCACAGGAATCATTTCAAACAACAAAAAGTTTCTAGTGTATTTACCATATTCGCACTATTTGCAAAGATTAAAATATATTATGAAATCCTCAATATCTCCCACCCATAATATAGTGTGAACTTAAGTGATAGGTACTCAATATGAAAAACAGATTTTTTAAAAAAGGAATATGGTATGAATAGTGCTTCTATGTACAAAGAAGAAGACAAAGAGTAATAGATGTCCCAGTAAATTATGATTACATTGAGAAATTCAGCATAGCTAGAACAAATTGTGCATTTGTAGGGATTGGCAAGAAATAAAGTCAAAAAGCTAGGCTGGAATATATCAGAAAGCAAAAAATGGGAATGCACATGTCAAGGAATTTAGATAGTCCAAGAGGACTTTTGATCAGGGGAGCAAAATCATCAGAATTGAGTTTTAGAAAGATATATACAGTGGCAGATTCTAGAGGAAGAAAGACTTAAGAGAGGACAATAATTAGATGAGAAATTATAAAGGCCTGTCATAGGACAGTGACTATGAAATTGAAAAGGAAGGAAAATAGATTGAGACATTTAGAAGATGATCGATCTAAAGATGTCTAATGCAATGTAGGTACTCAGTATCTTGGAGTAGATAAAAAATATATATATGGTGGTTAAAGAGAGGGATGACTTGATTTCCATGAGTCCTGAATTAAGGACAATGTCAAAAAGAAAATTTGGAACTACTGGTAAGATATAAGTTCATTAAAAATCACTGATGAATGTTTCAAATCAATCAAGCACCTCCGTACATGAACAGCAAAGGCACGTACATTTGCATTTCCCACACGATGGGTCACTGTGGTTAGGAGTCGGCACAGCCCTCTTCTCTAACGATATGGAATTCACTAGTACTAACTGGTCTACTTTTGACAGGTAGCCGTTGAAGAGTCATGCAGTGGTTTTGAAACAGGTCTGCAAATTCTTCAACACTCTTTCTACCAAAAGTTGGATCCATGTCCCCTGACCCTGGGCAGTCTGTGACTGCCTCCACAAACAGAATGTGGCAGAAGTGGTGCCAGCCTCTAAGGCAGGTCAGAAAATGCCACACAGCTACTGCTATGCACGTACGTACGGCTGCTGGGATTCTAGCTACTCTGAGGCCACACACCATGTAGAGAGACCACATCAAGAGACATTTAGAAAAGTCGCAGTTGTTTGACTCTTCCAAGGCCAGGTGTTAGACATGCGCATGAAGACCCCAGCCCAAGCCATGGTCTGACTGTAGCTTTGCAAGAGAACCCACATGAAAAATGCCTGGCGGAGCCTAGGCAACTCTCACATTTGTGAGCAAAATAAATTACTGTGTCTTTTAAAGACGACTGTTTTAGGGTAGTTTTTCACAAAGCAATATTGATACCAAGGACAAGCCAACTGCTGGAAAAAGAGCAAAACCCTTCCCTGATCCTACAATGGGCTGGGAGATTGGGGAGAGGAGATTAGTTAATGAGAGAGGGAGGTTCCCTCAAACAAATATATTTCCCCTATCCCCCCCCCCCGAAAAAAAAGATTCCAAGAAGAGAAGTAACAACACTCTTGCATTTGTAATTCATATGTTGGGGACTTAAACTAAAACCTCACAAGACAGTACTTGTTGGAGATAATTTTAAAGTGAGTGATGGGGGAAAAAAATTCTCAAAGGTTATTTCCCAAGAAATAGAAAAAATCCTCAGCAGTGAGGATTGTATGGAAATGTTTTTCTCACCTAAAACAAAAACTGGTACTGTTGTAAACAGGATGCCAGTGTGAAAAAAGCAGTCATGATAGAATATTACTTTTACAATTATTTTATTCAAGTTTATATTTTACTCAGATTAAAATCAATATATGAATTCATAATATATTTCTTGATACATCAGCAACATGGACTCAAGTTAAAGATCATCTCATTAACTTGAGGAAAAAGAAAATAAAACAGGATGAATTCAGTTCATAAAAGTTGTGAAGAATCCTGACAGTTTTTTTGACAAGGTAGGGTTCTACCTCATCTGGCTGCAATTCCAGTTGTTCCCACATATCTTTACAAATCATGTTTTCAGCTTTGGTTGCCATTAAAACAAAAGGGTGAAATTGTTGGGGAATAAAAAATAACATATGTATTGCT
Source organism: Mandrillus leucophaeus (assembly GCF_000951045.1). Classification (NCBI taxonomy): domain Eukaryota; kingdom Metazoa; phylum Chordata; class Mammalia; order Primates; family Cercopithecidae; genus Mandrillus; species Mandrillus leucophaeus. The sequence goes on from NW_012101010.1 coordinate 165,832, forward strand.
ATATCAAAGAAATGGCCATGATCTCAACTTAAACCAGTCTTCCCATGAAAATTTACTCATAAATTCCATGCTTATAAAAAAGGGATAATAAAAGTGCTATTTTAAGAGGGTTTCATGAAGATTAAGAATGTTGCAAGCCCTCTGTAAGGATGGGGTTACTTAAAAATATTAAGCATCAGGCCAGGCATGGTGGCTCACGCCTGTAATCCCAGCACTTTGGGAGGCTGAAGTGGGCAGATCACTTAAGGTCAGGAGCTTGAGACCAGCCTGGCCAACATGGTGAAACCCTGTCTCCACCAAAACTACAAAAATTAGTGGGGTGTGGTGGTGTGTGCCTGTAGTCCCAGCTACTTGGGAGGCTGAGGCAGGGAGATCACTTGAACCTGGGAGGCAGAGGTTGCAGTGAGCCAAGACCACATCACTGTACTCCAGCCGAGGCAACAGAGCGAGACTTCGTTTCAAAAAATAATAATAATAATTAAATAAAAATTATATATATATATGCATCAAATTGGACTCTGACATCCGTTCCCCACTCCTGTAAAAAAACAGAACTCCAAAGTTTTAGCTATAGATATAGCTAGCCACCTGAACATTACGTTTCCCACCTTTCCTTATAATTGCTTATGGCAATATGACAATGTTCTGGCCAAGCAAAGATAAAAAGTGCAGGTTGGCATCTGGAAAGGAGCACATGTACCCTCCTGGCCGGGATCTCTTTCCTCCTTCCTCCTAACAAGACAACAACTGCCCAGACACGGAAGACACATGTTAACTACATCACTTTTCCCTCCACCTCTCCCCAGCTACAGATGGGAAGTAGATATTTACCTTGTTTAAGCCACATAAAAAGAAAAAAAATAAAAATCCAAGCATCAACTATGTGTCAGGCACTGTCCTAGGCAGTTGATATGTATCAATGAACAAAATAGATGCAAAATCCTGCCCTCATGAAGCCCCATTGCTAATAATGGCAGACAATAAACAAGATATTATAATAAGTAGATTGTGAAGCTATCAGAAGAAAAAGTAGAGAAGAATCATGCAGTGGCAAGTGCGGGAGATGGGGCAGGGTTTGCAATTTTTAAGTAGTCAGAATACAAGTTGTCAAAAAGGTGACATTTGAGCAAAGATTGGAAGCAAGAGAGTCATCCAGGTGGACATCAGGAGTAAGAACATTCCAGCCACGGGAAGAGTCAAGGAAGGCCCGAAAGTGGAAACACATCTGGCATATTAGAGCAACAACAAGGTGATAAGCAACATCATAACAGATGAGCAAGAAAACGGTAGGGGAAAAGGTCAGAAAGGCCGAGAGGGGCCAGATCAGGTAAGGCCTGTAGACAACTGCACTCCAAGGCAAGGAGAGAACCACTGTAGGGTGGACAGCAGGTAACGTGATCCACCATACATTTGAAAGAATCACTCTGGCTGCTGAAACCAAGCAAAGGGTAGAGAAGCACAGAAGCAGGGAGACCTCTGGATAAGAGGCTATTTGTGACTGAACTGTTAGCAAAACTCTTGTCTTTCAGCACGAGAAACTGGGTTTGGATTCAGTTTAACCCAGCTATTACCTCTGTTCCCCTGGAAACCATACAGGCAGAATGTCAGCTGTGTTACTAGGCAACACTGCTTATGGTAAAAATGACCCACTGGTAAACTGCGAAGGGACTTGGAGAACTATAAAGCACCTGGCGCTGGCCATAGCTTAGGGCTTCTCTTAGTGTAAGGACTCCTGTAACTGCCCATGTGCCTTGTCAGGATCCTGGAAGCTCATGGTTGTCAAGCGAAATAATAACTTGTGGAGGATAGGGCTCCTAAGCCATGTTAGTGATATACCTACTTATGTGAGCCTCATTACTCACAGCTGGGCTTCACCCAGAAGCAGGGAGTGGCACAGAGAATGTTCTGGCTGTTCTATTTGTGGACTGCTACAAGTACCCCCACCAAAGAGAAGACTTGGAGCTTCCCTGATGGTAAGCCGTGTTTCCTGTCCCATATCCTCCCAAGTGAATCTGATGTCAAATGTGGTCTGTGGCAATCCGTAGGTCTGTCTAGTTGAACCCTAAGAAACCTCTCTGGGCCAGGCACAGTGGTTCATACCTGTAATCCCAGTACTTAGGGAGGTCAAGGCAGGAGGACCACTTGAGGCCAGAAGTTCAAGAGCAGCCAAGGCAAAATAGTGATAACCTGGTCTTTATAAAAAATATTTTAAAATTAGCCAGGCATGGTAGTATGAACCTGTAATCCCAGCTACTCATGAGGCTGAGGCAGGAGGATCACTTCATCCCAATAGTTCAAGGCTATAGTAAGTTACGATCATACCACTGCACTCCAGCCTGATTGACAGAAGACAACTCCATGTATTAAAAAATAAGAAAGAGAGAGAGAGAGAAAGAAGAAAGAAAGAAAGAAAGAAAGAAAGAAAGAAAGAAAGAAAGAAAGAAAGAAAGAAA
>NW_012101010.1:168334-174342 GCF_000951045.1 Mandrillus leucophaeus
AAGAAAGAAAGAAAGAAAGAAAGAAAGAAAGAAAGAAAGAAAGAAAGAAAGAAAGAAAGAAAGAAAGAAAGAAAGAAAGAGAGAGAGAGAGAGAGAGAGAGAGAGAGAGAGAAAGAAAGAAAGAAAGAAAGAAAGAGCGAGAGAGAAAGGAAGAGGAAGAGGCTGGGCTCAGTGGCTCACACGTGTAATACTGGCACTTTGGGAGGCTGAGGTGAACAAACTGCTTGAGTCCAGGAGTTCGAGATCAGCCTTAGCAACATGGGGAAACCCCATTTCTACAAAAAATACAAAAATCTGCCAGGCGTGATGGCATGTACCTGTAGTCTCAGCTACTCGGGAGGCTGAGGCAGGAGCATTGCTTGAGCCTGGGAGGTTGAGGTTGCAGTGAGTTGAGATTACACCACTGCACTCCAGCCTGGGTGACAAAGTCAGATTCCATCTCAAAAAAAAAAAAAAAATGAAAATAAGAAAAGAAAGAAAAGAAAAGAAAATTAAAACTCTCTGGGTAGGCACTGCTCTATTGCAGTAACCCAAGCAAGCAATGGTAGCAGCCTGGAAGAGGATGCTAGCAGTGCAAATAATAAAAGTAGTAAGACTGTAAATAAAATTAAAAGGAAGAGCCTATAGGTTCTTCTAACGAACTGAATGGGGGATGTGAGAGAAAGAGAAAAGTTATCGATAACTGCAAGATTTTTGGCCCAAGCAACTAGAAAGATGAAACAAAAAAATATGCAGAGGGAGCTGGGGATCAAGAGTTCCATTTGACAAGTTAATCTTGAGTTAAGAGTCATTCTTCATTTCACTTTCTCCCCTATGACCCAAGATGGCTACAGCAGCTCCAACTATCATGAGCTTACATTACTATATCCAAAAGGTGCATACCTTATAAATTCTAGGAAACCAGACTCCCAGCAAACTTCCCCTGTGTATCACTATACCTAAACCAATCATTGGCAAGGGGAATGGAACTGACTTCAGGCTGAGCAACACTTATAATTGCCCCCTTTGGGCTGAGAAGGAGCACGTGAAACATACAAGCACTAAATGCCTAGACAAAATTAGCAAAGGAAAGAGAAGAATTACTAACAGGTGTTAGACAGGCCAAGGGTATTAGATGGACAATCCATATAGATGCCAAAATCATCCCAAAAAAAAGAAAATCAGTAATAAAATACAGGTACAAAATAAGATAGGGCATCAGCTTAAAAATGAATGAGAGCAAATGACCTCCCCTCTATTCTATGAAAAAAAAAAAAAATCTAGACAATTTCTATGAACTTTCACTGATGAAGATTCTAAATAATTTGAGAGGAAAAAAATATGAATTAAGAATCTGACTAAAATCAGAAACTCTCAACTGTACAAGACAGAGAGCACTGTCTGAAAAATTTCCAAAGTAAAATAATTTGGCTTAAACTTACATATCCCAAACGATTAAACAAGTGAGAAGGCAGAATGAAGACATTTCCAGGACATCATTTTGGGGAGTCCTTTAGCGAAACAAGGATGGAAACCAGTGAAGTCTGACAAGAGATACAAAAGAAACAGTGGAAATAATCCAAGAGTATAATGAAAAAGAAGTCCCAGAATGGCAGCTGTGCAGCAGGAATAGACAATAATTCATCCCATTAAAACAGAAAACTAGTGAGTTCCATGAAAGGAAAAAAGGAATGGATTCTGTTCAAAAGACAGAATAATTAGCAAGCTGGCTTAATGACAGGAATGCATATTTCAATTAAAAATAAAAGACACACAACAGAAAACTGCAGCAGAATGTTGCTGGTTATATATCCACAGCCTTCCTCCCTTAGGCCTTGCTAAAGAGATTCAATTTTATTTGTTATTTATTTATTTATTTATTGGTCACTTGATTTCCTAAGCACCTGTTAGGAAAGGCAGCCCCTCCCCTAAACCCATGGGATGAATCCTACAGGTCTGAACTAATCCTGAAAATCCCACTCTCCTTTGCCAGTGATTGGTTTAAACCAATGAAACATACAGGAAAGTCATCTGGGAAGCTTCTTGAAAGACTTTCCTCAAGGATAAGATGAGAGATCTGATGGGGGGTGTGGGGGATTTGTCATAAAGAATATTATTGGGCAAATAGTGAATGTGAATATGGACTATATACTGGACAATAGTATTATATTGTAGTGGACGTGGAGGTGCACCACTCGCATCCAAAAGACTCACTGGCAGGTGTGAGGAGGACGGGTAAACTGACAGCTCTAGCTGTTAGCTTTATTTGTGTTGGCATTAGTTTTCAAGAGACTTGCACATTCTCTGGACAGCCTCCAGCTGTTTTATAACTAAGAAAGGTAGTGGTATAGACCAATTTCTGCCCAATGAGAAACTCCTCTAATGAACCATCTTGACTCCGGATCTGCCCCTGGAGCTGGTAGACAAAGTATAATCACAATCTGACAGCCTTATCTGTCCAACCCTGCTTCCACCTTTTACTTTTGTGCAATCATAATTCTGCCTTGGCATTTGCTTCAACAATTAACAATGAATGTTACATTTCCTGAATTTAATCATCGTTGCACGAATGATCACATTGATAAACTCCTTTTTCTTTGGTGATATGTGCTGAAGTATTTAAGGTAAAGAGTCATGATATCTGTAAGTCTCTCAAAAGATTCACCAAGATAAAAACTCTAGATCTACAACTAGTTATACAGGCAAAGATAAAGAAAAAAGCAACTTGATAAAATGTTTATAACTCATGAATATAGGTGAAAGCTAGATGAGTTCACATTACCATTGTCACAACATTTCTGTAAGTTTTAAAGTTTTTCAAAAGTATGTTTACAAAAGGGGAAGATCCAGAAGCAGCAGCCCCCAACGTCTTCTATTCCCTTCTTCCTGCCTTTTAGCACAATGTGAGAAACAGATGCTGGGAGCTACAGCAGCTACTAGCAGTAAGAGAAGGTTAGGGAAATCAGATGGCACCTATCGTTGGAGAGTCTGTTAACTGCAGCCAAAAACAACCAAAATGATATGGTGGTTGGGGGGTCAGGGAGAGTGGGCAGGGCAGAAGGGGAGGACGAATTATTCAAGAAAGTCATAATTCAAGTGTGGAAAAAAATATGACATGATTTTTAACAACCGATGGATTGCAGCGAAAGAAAATCCATTGACTTTGATAATACGAGATCTTTCTTCTATTGGCACAGGGTCATGACATTAAACAAGTAAAGGATGTGCCTATAACTTACTACTCAGCTCTACAATGAGTATTTACATAAAAAATTTAGGCTCAACATAAAAATAAAGCACCAGTGACTTCAGAGTTACAGAAATAATGTTTACAAGCTTGTCAGTATAAAAGGTACAACTGAGATAAGTTACGGGGGAAGATGGAGAAAAGAAGGATTTCAATTTGAGTCCCGTCACAAGACTAGGAATCTTCTCTGAACATATTCTAGGTGACTCATTTTTTAACTGTTGTTATTGCAATATAATTCATATACCACAAAATTCACCAATTTAATCATCATTTTAATTGGGGGTTTTAATTGGGCTATTCATCTTTTTATTACTGAGTTGTAGAGTTTTCTAGGTACAAGTCCCTTACTAGACATGATTTGCAAATATTTTCTCCCATTTTCACTTTGTTGATAGTCTCCCTTTGAAACACAAAAGTTTTTAATTCTGATGAAATCCAATTTATGTCTAATATTTAATCCTTTGTTGTCTGTGCTTTTGGTGTCTTAAGAAAGCTTTGCCTAACCCAAAGTCACCAAGATTTGCTCATATTTTCTAAGAACTTTATAATTTTAGCTTTCTCATTTAGGTCAATGATCCATTTTGTTAATTTTTATGTATGGTATGAGAAAAGAACCCAAATTCATTCTTTTGCATGTGGAAATCCAGTTGTCTCAGCATCGTTGGCTGAACAGATCACCCTTCTCCCCCACTGAATTGTCTTGGTGCCCTTGTCCGAAAAAAATTCTTAATTAAAAAAATTCAAGGAACCATAAATGTAAAGACTTATTTGTAAACTCTCAATGCTATTTAATTAATCTATATGTATTGACACTTTTTAAAAACGAAGGTAAAATCCACTAACCATCTTAAAGTGTGCAATTGAGTGGCATTAAGTACATGCATTTTACAACCAACAACTCTCTCTTTCCAAAACATTTTCATCACCCCAAAAGGAAACCCCATATGCATACTAAGCAGTCATCATTCTTCCTTGTTGCTGGTAACCACACCACAAATTTGTGTCTCTATGGATTTACCTGCTCTGGATACTTCATATGAATGGCATCATACAATATGTGATTTTTTTTTTAAGGTTCATGCACTTTGTAACAGTTAGTACTTCATTTTTATGGCTGAATAATACTCCATCGCATGGATATACCCTATTTCAGTCACTCATTCATCAGCTGATGGACATTGGGTTGTTTCCACATTTTAGCTAACATAAATAAGGGCTGCTATAAACATTCATGTACAAGTGTTTATTTGAATACCTGTTTTCAATTATCTGGGAGTATATACCTAGGGTAGAATATTTGAGTCATATGATAACTTCACATTTAACTGAGAAACCACCAAACTGTCTTCCACAGCATGTGTACCACTCTCCATTCCCACAAGCAATGTGTAAGGTTCCAATTTCTCCATATCTTTGCTCACACTTGTTATTTTCTGGGTTTATTTTTATTTCTTTATTCTTTATTTTATTTTACTTTTTTTGAGACGGAGTCTCACTCTGTTGCCCAGGCTGGAGTGCAGTGGTGTGATCTTGGCTCACTGCAGCCTCCGCCTCAGCCTTCCAAGTCACTGGGACTACAGACATGAGCCACCAGGCCTTGCTAATTTTTGCATTTTTAGTACAGATGGGGTTTCACCATGTTGGCCAGGCTGATTTCAAACTCCTGATCCTCAGGTGATCCACCCGCCTCGGCCTCCAAAAGTGCTGGGATTATAGGCATGAGCCACTGCCCCTGGCCCTGAATCGTTTTCAATTGTGACAACTGGAACTGAACACAATACCCTGGGTGTAGCACTGTGTACAGAATCATGTACATTGCAGAGTAATGTAAGACTAGCACTCTCCCTCTTCTCAACCTCCTCCTTCTATTAGTCTAGACTATGATTCTGTGAAGCCCTCTGGTAGTCACATTTTATATCCAAATTGAGTTTATTAATTAAAATATTAAAGTTGTTTGTATTCAGTCACATCTCCCTCACTCTTGTAACTGTGCAGTTGGTTTTTTAACCCATATATGAAACTTCACATCCAGCTCCACAGTAAGTTATCCCATTAGCCACGGCCCACTATTTCACTCAGAAATACAATTTCCATTCAGTTAACCCTAGAAAATTCATTTCATCCAGAAATTTGATACACATAGCCTCAACATTTTCATTCACATCATTACAAAAAATAGTGAATTTCCACATGCCACTAGAAATTTCTCTCCAGTTGTCACCAATTCATTACTCATTGACTTTTGAGGTATGCCTCAACCAATCACACTTCCACCTAATTGTATGGTCAGCCAGCCAACATTATTCACCTGACATTATCTCCCTTGTCAGAGAGAAACTTTGCAAAATCTCCAGCTGAAATCCAGTTATACTGTATCTTATATGTTCTCCTGACCCACACTCTAATTATCCTCTCTAAAAACAAGGCTAACCTAATTGTCTTTACTTAGGCCATGTGATACTTTTCTTTAAAAATGTAATCAAAGCCAATATTTTTAGCACATAAAGCACAATAACCTTAGATTAGATCATACTAGGCTTCAAAACATACTGTGATTCTTATACCAGCATTAAAATTTAAAAAAACAGGATGTATCACTCAAGGCAACACAAGGAATTATCTCATGCATTCTACTTGAGACTATCAAGACAAATGTGTCAATTTATTGTAACTTAAGTTTATAATTTATTTAAATTCTACGAGTCTTTCCTCAACATCAAAAATTCAATTAAAAAAAAAAAAAAAAAAGGCCAGGTTTGGTGGCTCATGCCTGTAATCC
>NW_012101010.1:174392-195874 GCF_000951045.1 Mandrillus leucophaeus
AAAAAAAAAAAAAAAAAGGCCAGGTTTGGTGGCTCATGCCATCAAATCCTAGCACTTTGGGAGGCCAAGGAAGAGAATTGCTTGAGCCCAGGAATTTGAAACCAGCCTGGGCAACACAGGGAGACCTCATCTCTACAAAAAATGAAAAATTAGCCAGGCCTGGTGGCACATGCCTGTAGTCCCAGCTACTCAGGAGGCCGAGGAGGGAAGAGCTGCTTGAGCCTGGGAGGTCAAGGCTGCAGTGAGCCAACCCTGCACCACCACACTCCAATCTAGGCAACAGAGCAAGACTTTCTCTCAAAAAAAAAAAAAAAAAAAAAAAATTAACTGGTAAACTTTTGTTTCTAATAATGTAGATTTTATTAAAACCAATTTCCATTAATTCCTTTAAGAGCACATTCCTCACTCAAATCACTCTCACAACACTGTCAGATATTGTTCCAGTCTAAAATGACCTCTATTTTGCCCTTCCTATGATACCTACTGTCTCTATCACTCACTCTGACACTAAGCCATCTGATGTTTGGTATTTGTTGCTTGTTAACTGTCTGATAAATCGCTAATTGTCTACAACTGGATCCTTCAGAGAAGTGACTCCTCTCATACTATTCTAACTTCACCACAACCAACATAGTGTTTATTAGAGGACATGCACTCAAATACTTACAGTAGTTTATATCACATATAATAAATCCAATAAAGAATTAAAATTGACAGGAGAAGTAGCTCATGCCTGTAATCTCAGCACTCTGAGAGGCGGAGGTGGGAAGTTTGCTTGAGCTCATTAGTTCAAGACCAGCCTAGGCAACACAGTGAGATCCTGTCTCTAAAAGAAATTTAAAAAGTCCCCAGGTGTGGTGGCACACACCTGTAGTCTAAGCTACTTGGGAAGCTGAAGTGGGAGGACTCCTCAAGCACAGGAGGTTGAGGCTACAGTGAGCCATAATTGCGCCACTGCGCTCCAGCCTGGGCTGCGGAGTGAGACTCTAAGGTAAAAATCATCTGATATCTCTGAAGACATTTAAGGTTGTCTGGTTCACCTGGGTGACTGTAGTGTGGTGACTAATAGGGAAAGCAGGCTCAAGCAGAGGACTCCCCAGGACAAGGCAGCTCTGTGCATATTTCAAGGTAGTGGGAAAGAAAAAGAAACAGAAAAGAACTGAAAATGAGAGGTGAAGAAAAATGTAAAAGAAACAGCCTTCTGGGGTTCAAGTGAAAAGAAAATGGACACCTTTTTCTCTGAAAAAGGGAAACTAGATGTGTTGTAGTAGACAAGGGTTAAGGTTAGCAGGTTGTTAAGAAATAAAATGTTTATTTAGCTACCAATATGTATGTCGTAGGCACTATAACAGTTTCCCATTGCTGCTGTAACAAATTACTACAAATGTAGTGGCTTTAAACAGCACACATGTATTATCTTACAGTTCTGGAGGTTGGAAGTTCAAAACAGGTCTCACAGCTAAATTCAAGATGTCGGCTAAGAATCCATTTTCTTGGCTTTAGAAGTTTAGAGGCTGCCCCACTTCCCTGACTCAGGGATGGCTGGCTGATTTTTTAAATTTATTTTTGTAAAATAAGGGCTCGCTGTGTTGCCCAGGCTGGTCTCAAACTCCTGGGCTCAAGTGATCTTCCCGCCTCGGCCTCCCAAAGTGCTGGGATTCCAGGTGTGAGCATCCCGCGTCTCATCTTGCTGGTTCTGACTCTTCTGCTTCCACTTTTCAGGACCCCTGTGATGACATTACGCCCTGCCAGTAATCCAGACTAACCCCTCATTACAAGGTCACCTGATGAGCAACTTTAATTTCATATCGTGCCTTCATTCCTTTTGCCATGGAACATAACATGCACAGGTTCTAGGGAGTAGAGTGTGGACATCTTTGGAGGGTTCTTATTCTGCCTAGCACAAGCACTATGTTATGTGCATCCTTTACATCTTATTTGATCCTCATAACTCTAAAGGAAATTTTTTTCTCATTTTATACATGTAGAATCTAAGGCTACCCATGTTATTTTTGGACACTTTAAATAACTTGACCTGAAGTACAATAGAATCAAGATTCAGAGACTGCACCCTTCATCAGTCTATTTCTGAAGCCCTCACTTTTTTTTTTTTTTTTTTTTTTGAGACAGAATCTCACTCTGTGGCCCAGGCTGGAGTGCAGTAGTGCAATCTCAGCTCACTGCAACCCTTTGCCTCCTGGGTTCAAGAGATTCTCGTGCCTCAACCTCCCAAGTATGGCTTGTGTATTAATTTTCACTTTACATTCTAATTGTTCTTTGCTATTATATAGAAATAAATTCATTTTACATTGATTTTATAATCCTGTGACCTTGCTAAATTCATTTATTCTAATCATTTTTTCTAGATTCTGAAGAATTTATTTTAGGGTTGTCTATATACACTATTACATCATCTGCAAATAAAGAGTTTTACTTCTTCTTTTCCAGTTCACATGCCTTGTATTTTTTTGTTTTTTTTTTTTTGTTTGTTTGTTTTTCTTGCCTTATTTGCAAGCACTAGAACCTCCAGGGCAATGTTGAATACTTTTAGAATAACCTTGTCTTATTCTTGACCTTAGGGGAAAATGTTGTCATTCATCATTAAGTATGATGTTAACTGCAGATTTGTTTGTTTATTTATTTATTTAGAGACAGACTCTTGCTCTGTCGCCCAGGCTGGAGTGCAATGGTGCCATCTCAGCTCACTGCAACCTCCACCTCCTGGATTCAAGTGATTCTTATGCCTCAGCCTCTCAAGTAGCTGGGACTACAGTCGTGCTGGGACTGATTACAGGCGCGAATCACCGCCCCCGGCCACCCCAGCCACCCTCACTACTCTCTGTTATTACTCTGTGTGTGTGTGTGTGTGTGTGTGTGTGTGTGTCTAAGAGAAAATAAAAATACACAAAAAGGATCTTCTTGCTTTCTACTTCAACCAAAACCACTTTCTCCTTTGTCTCCTGATATTTGAGATCTCTGTGCATAATTTTCTTTGAAAGAAAAATTTTACATTTCTACTTTTCACCATGCTATATTCCATGTAGGCTTTGGTGAATGAGAAGAGGCCATAAGTTAAGAAACAAGTGTAAAATTATATGAAAAGGTGACACAGATGTGACTATCCAACATATTTATATAAAATTGTGGGTGTATAATGGTGTTATATCAATGATTGATTATAATTGGTCCCACAAGATTATAATGAAGCTGAAAACTTCCAAAAGCCTAGTGACACTGTAGCCATAGTAACATTGAAGGGCAATGCACTACTCATGTGTCTGAGACGATGCTGATATAAACAAACCTCTGTATTGCCAGTCATATAAAAGTGTACAGTAATATCCTAGGCCCTCATATTCACTTCACCACTCACTGACTCACCCAGAACAACTTCTAGTCCTGTAAACTCCATTCATAAGTGCCCTATGTAGGTTTTTCAATCTTTTATGCCCCATGTTTACTGTACTTTTCTTTGTTTAGATACAAGAAAGTATCTAAACATAGAAAAGTATTTAAACAAGTATCTAAACATAGAAATACTTATTTGTTACAATTGCCTACAGTGTTCAGTACAGTAACATGTTGTAAAGGTTTGTAGCCTAGGAGCAAGAGACTATATCATACAGCCTAGATGTGTAGCAAACTGTACCATCTTGGTTTTGAGTAAGTACATTCTATGATGTTCGCACAATGATAGAAATCACTAAGGACACCTTTCTCAGAATGTATGCCCATTGTTAGGCGTATGGCTACATCTCTGCCCAAAGTGATGACAGGCAGTGGGGCCTGAGGGAAGTAATTAGGTTATGAGGGTAGAGCCCTCATGAATAGGATCAGTGCCCAAATCAGGAGAGGCAAGAGAGCTCACTAGCTCTGTTTCCACCAAGTGAGGATGCACAGAGAAGTCCAAAGTCTGCAACCTGGAGGAGGGTCCTCACCAGCATCCAACCATGCTGGCATGCAGATCTCAGACTCCCAGCTGCCAGAACTATGAGAAATTAATTTCTATTGTTTATGAACCATCCAGTCTATGGGATTTCGTTACTGCAGCCAGAACTGACAAAGACATTCCCCAAAGTTTAATATATTGCCCTCAAGATTACGAACATTTTAACATATCTTGACACATTGAGCCTATTGTTTTGCAGGATCCCATCAACCATATGTGAATGTATTAACATCCTTCTTAAAAAATGATTACTAGGGTAATATAACTGACTTCCAAGTGTCCCTTCTCCTCTAATAATGAACTCTTGTGTTGCTTCTTGGCCCATTCCTAAACACTTGGGTAACAATAAATTATACTTTTAATGTTCCTAAGGAAAGGTTACAGACACAGGATGGAAATCAGGGAGAGGGTATGTGACAGATGGCAGAAGCTTTGGTGTTGAAGTGATTTGGCAAATGTCTTTGATGTAACTTACGCCTCTAGAGGAGCCATTTTTAATCTTTCCTGTGTCCTGGGCCCTGCCCTGAGAATCTGATAAAAACCACAAACCTCTCACTGGAAAAATGCACATGAACACACACTAAAATTTTTCATACAACTTATTTTATTGGATTTTAAATTGATCACCATCACAGACCATATAAAACTAGTCTTTGCAAGAATTTTTGCATGTCTCATTTTTAGTTTTGTGCCAGAAGTTGCTCCATCCAGGAATAAAATCCAAGGTATACAATAAAACAAATCAAGCTTTAATTATTTTCAACAAAAATATACCAAAATAATGATGACTCTGGCTATATGACTTCTGGCACAAAAGCATGGTTCTAGGAAAAGACCCAACCTTTTATACTATTCTCCAGGGAAAGCTAGGAAAAACGCAGGTGTTAAACAGTGACAAGGCTCAGGTCCTAACAGTAAGGAAAGAATTATGTTGACTGAATTTGATGAGTGTTTCCCCAAACAACAATATTTTACATTTGTACATATTTGTAAAAAAAAAAAAAAAAAAAAGATACGGTTTCAGAAATTTTGGATAAACTTCAATACTTGGAGGCCAGGCAAGGTGGCTCATGCCTATAATTCCAAGCGCTTTGAGAGGCTGAGGCAGGAGGATTGCTTGAGGCCAGGAGTTTGAGACCAGGCTGGGCAGCTTACCAAGACTCTGTCTCTACAAAAAATGTAAAACTTACCTGGACATGATGACATGCAACTGCAGTCCCAGCTACTCGGGAGACTGAGGCAGGAAGATCGCTTGATCCCAGGAGTTCCAGGCTGCAGTGAGCTCTGTTCACACCGCTGTACTCCAGCCTGGGTGACAGAGTGAGACCTTGTCTCTTAAAAAAAAACTTGGAAAAAAAATCATACCAGATCTATGTTCCTAACACTTAATCATTCAAAATGTATTAAATTCAAAGTGGAGTACATGTACCCCTTAAAAGTAAGATGATCAAGGCAATGAGTAAAAAGAAAATCCTAGAAGATTACATGTATTTGTTATCTTAAAGTTAAAATTTGAGCTTTACTAAGGCCATATATGACAAGCTCACAGCTAAGGTCATACTAAACACTGAAGAGCTTAAACGTTTTCCTCTAAGATCAGCCAAGAAAAGGGTACCCACTCTTACTACTTCCATTTGACACGTACTAGAAGTCCATATAGGAAAGGCTGAAGTAAAACTGTATGTTTTTAAATTATATAATCTTATATATAGGAAACCCTAAAGATTCCACCAAAAAAAATTAAACTAACAAATGAATTCAGGCTGGACTTTGTGGCTCACACCTGTAATCCCAGCACTTTGCGTGTATGAGGCGGGTGGCTCACGTGAGGTGAGGCGTTCCAGATCGCCCTGGCCAATATGGTGAAACCCCGTCTCCACTAAAAATATAAAAATTAAGCTCGGCATGGTGGCAGGTGCCTGTAATCCCAGCTACTCAGGAGGCTGAAGCAGGCGAATAACTTGAACCCAGGAAGTGGAGGTTACAGTGAGCTGAGATTGTGCCACTTAACTCCAGCCTGGGCGACAGAGCAAGATTCCATCTCAAAAATAAACAAACAAATAAACAAACAAACAAATAAATAAAATAAAATAAATTCAGTTAAGTTGCAGGATACAAAATCAACAAACACAAATTAATTGAAGCCAGGCACAGTGGCTCACACCTGTAATCCAAGGACTTTAGGAGGTCAAGGCAGGAGGATCGCTTGAATCCAGGAATTCAAGACCAGCCTGTACAACAAAGTGAGACCTTATCTCTACAAAAAATCAAAAGGTTAGCCGGGTATGATGGTGTGTGCCTATAGTCCCAGCTACATGAGAGGCTGACACAGGAGGATCACTTGAGCCCAGGAGGTCAAGGCTCCGGTGAGCCATGATCATGCCACTGTGCTACAGTCTGAACAACAGAGTGAGACCCTGTTTCAAAAAAAAATATAAAAAAAAAAATTAACTGCATTTCTATACATTAACAATGAACTATCTGTAAAAGAAAACAATCCTATTTACAACATCAAAAAGAATAAAATACTTAGGAATAAATTTAAACAAGGAAGGGATAGAGATGTACATGAAAGAAATTGAAGATGACACAAATACACAGAAAAATATCCCATGTTAATGAATTGAAAGAATATTATTTTGTAAAAATGTCCATACTACTAAAAGCAATCTATAGATTTGGGGTAATCCCTATTAAAGTTCCAATGGCATTTTTCACAGAAATAGGAAAAACAATTTTTTTTGTCCCCAGAGCATGATGGAGTCTTGCTCTGTTGCCCAGGCTGGAGTGCAGTGGCACCATCTCGGCTCACTGGAACCTCCACCCCCTGGGTTCAAGCAATTCTCCTGCCTCAGCTTCCCGAGTAGCTGGGATTACAGGCGCACACCACCATGCCCGGCTAATTTTTGTATTTTTTAGTAGAGACAGGGTTTCACCATGTTGGCCAAGCTGCTCTTGAACTCCTGACCTCGTGATCCCCCCACCTCAGCCTCCCAAAGTGCTGGGATTACAGGCGTGAGCCACCATGCTCAGCCAGGAAAAGGAATTCTAAAATTCATATGGAACCACAAAGGGCCCCAAATAGCTAAAGCAATCTTGACCAAAAACAACAAAACTGAAGGTATCACACTTCCTAATTCTGAACCACATTACAAAGCTATAGCAATCAAAGCAGTATGGGATTGGCATAAAAACAGGTAGAGACCAATAGAACAAAATAGCCCAGAAATAAACCCATAAATATACAGTAAACTAATTTTCAACAAAGGTGCCAAAAATATACAAGGGGGAAAGGACAGTCTCCTCAATAATGGTTCGGGGAAACTGGATAGTTACATGCAGAAGAATGAAATTGGATCCTTATGTTACACATACACATATATCAATTCAAAATGGATTAAAGACTTAAACATAAGACCTGAAACCATAAAACTACTAGAAAAAGCATAGGGGGGAAGCTCCATGACACTGGTCTTGGCAATGATTTCTTTTTTTTTTTTTTGGATTTGACACCAAAAACAAAGGCAACAAAGCAAAACAAGTGGGACTATGTCAAACTAACAAGTTTCTGCACAACTAAGGAAACAACAAAATGAAAAGACCCCAAAATGGGAGAAAATATTTACAAACCATATATCCAAACCGAGGTTAATTTTTCGGAATATATAAGGAATTCATACAACTCAATAACAACAGTAAAAAAGCCCAATTTAAAAATGGGCAAGGTACAGAATAGGTATTTTTCCAAAGGAAGACATACAAAAACCACAATGAGGTATCTCACATCCAGAATGGCTACTACCAAAAAGACAAACTATAACAAGTGTTGGTGAGGATGTGGAGAAAAGGGAATACTTGCATACGTTGGTGGGAATGTAAATTCACACAGTCATCTTGGAAAACAGTGTGGAGGTTCCTCAAAAAATTAAAAATATAATTGCCAAATGATCCAGCAATTCCACTACTGTGTATATATCCAAACTAAATAATATCACAATCTCAGAGAATTATCTGTACCACCATGTTCATTGTGGCATTATTCACAATAGCCATAATGTGCTGTTGTGAGTTTGGTTTGTGAGGAACTATACACAATGGCTACAATCTCTGTTCCCTGAGAAGCGGCAGGGGCTAGTCAGAGTCCACACTCCTGAGACTTTTACCTTTCTTCAGGACACAAATAAAAGAGGTCAGATGATGACAGCTGTTTCCTTAACAGCCAGGTTGTTAAAGAAAAAATCAGTGACTTTTGGGGACATGCCAGTATACTTCACTAAGTAGAATGGGCAAGCCTGTTGCCTACTCAGAGGACCTTGTACAGGGATGTGATGCAGGAGGGCTTTGAGGCTGTTGGCCTTCCCAACATCACCCACCTCCAACCAGCTCCGATATCTCAGCTAGAGCAAGGCAAAGAGCCATGGTCCACGCAGCTACAGGGGGCCTTGAATAGGAGGAACCGAGAACAGGCTCACAGGATGCATCTCAAAAACCAAGAAGATTTACCTACTCAACTGAAACAATATCACATACAATACAATTTAAATTCCTCAAAATCATCAGTGCTAGGAAGTCAGAACAAAGGCTTCATTCTTTTTTCTTTTTTTTGTCAAGACATTCACCAAGTAGTACAAAGGCTTAATTCTTTACCTTTAAATACCAGTTTTCAAAGTAAGGAGTTGATTTAAGAGTCACCTTAAATGATGTCAAATGAGCATTTTCTTCTGTAGATTCATGGATTTCCATAGATTTAATGTTTTTCAATTAATTAAAATTATGTATCTGGATGTTAAAAAAAGATCAATGGATAAAGAAATCATAATATATATCTATCTATTATATATATAATATATTTTATATATATCTCCACTGTATTAGTCTGTTCTCACACTGCTAGAAGACATACCTGAGACTGGGTAATTTACAGAGAAGAGAGATTTAAGGCTCGTAATTCTGCGAGCTGTACAGGTTTCTGCTTCCAGGTAAGCCTTAGGAAACTTACAATCACGGCAGAAGGTGAAGAGGAAGCACGCACAGCCTTCACATGGTCAGCAGCAAAGAGAGAGGGAAGGGGGATGTGCTACACACTTTCAAATGACGAATGACGACACTCATTCACTATCATAAGAAGAACAAAGGGGAAATCCGACCCCACAATCCAATCACCTCAAACCAAGTCCCTCCCCCAACACTGGGGATTACAATGCGACATGAGATTTGGGTGGGGACACAGAGCCAAACCATATCATGCACACACACACAACAGATTATTATTCAGCCTTAAAAAAGAAGAACATCTTGTCATTTGCAACAACATGGATGAACCTGGAGGACATTATGCTAAGTAAAATAAATCAAACACAAAAAGACAAATACTGCATGATTTCACTAATACATGGAATCTAAAATTTAAAAAGCCAAACTCAGAGTAACAGAGTAGAATGGTGTTACCGGAACCGGTGGGTGGGAGAAAAGGGGAAATATTTGTGAACAGGTGCAAACTTTCCGTTTATAAGATGAGCAAGTTTTGAAAACCTAATGGACAGCATGAGTTTTCTCATCTTGGGTGATGGGAAGCAGTGTGGTAGTGGTGGCAGCAGTAGAGGCTTCTTCACCCAACTTCCTAATCCTGGATTGCAGCTACGGGTCCATTCTCCAGTCTCTAGAGTATCCAGAGGCAAGGACAGCAACAGCACAAGCTCCAGATTCCAGCACGGCCCCAGCGGTGCCCTCAGAGCTCTCCTTGTGGGTAACCTCTGATTGATTTGGAGTCAAATGTGGCAGTCCACCTTAAAACCTGCTGCTTGGCCCTTCTAATAATTCAGTAAGCACCTAATACCTTGCATTAAACCTCTTCTAGCTTAAAATACTCAGGGGGGTTTATTTTCCTGACAATGAATACAGTACATAAATGTTTCCTAAAGGAAAGGTGGCAGCTGCACACCCTCAGGGATGGCTTGTGATGTCCTCTCATTCGTTCCCTTCTGGTATACTGCAACACATTGCAGCTTACGGGTGCCCAACTAAGTAGATTTGCAGATCTCATTTGAATTATCACAGCACTCACAAATGGACAAATGGATCCTTAAAAGATTTTTACAAAGAAGGACATATTATGCATATTATTAATACATCAAAAATAAAGAAAAAAATACAAGCAAGCAGAACGAAAACGGCAGAGCTGGCAATTGCTCTGTTACCAATATTAGTGCTTTATCAAAAATTATAAGGTAAAAAAGTGATTATTTTGTAAAACATAAAACTTTCAGAAGAAAACAGGCGAAAATCTTCAGGACCTAGGACTGGCTGAAGAGTCCATAGACTTGACACAAAAAGTACAATTCGGTCGGTTGTAGTAGCTCACATCTGTAATCCAAGCACTTCGGGAGGCCAAGGCAGGCAGATTACAAGGTCAGGAGTTCGAGACTAGCCTGACCAACATGGTGAAACACTGTTTCTACTAAAAATACAAAAATTAGCTGGGTGTGGTGGCGGGCGCCTGTAATCCCAGCTACTCAGGAGGCTGAGGCAGGAGAATCACTTGAACCCGGGAGGCGGAGGTTGAACGAATCATTGCACTCCAGCCTGGGCGACACAGTGAGACTCTGTCTCAAAAAAAAAAAAAAAAGGTACAATTCGTAAAAGAAAAAAATTGATTAATGCATTACATGGCTCAGCACAGTGGCTCACACCTGTAATCACAACACTTTGGGAGGCTGAGGCAGGAAGACTGCTTGAAGCCAGGAGTTCAAGACCAGCCTGGACAACACAGCGAGGCCCTGTCTCTACCAAAAACAAAAACAAAATTAGCTGGGCATGGTGGTGGTGCAGGCCTGTAGTCTCAGCTACTCTGGAGGTTGAGGTGGGAAGATCACTTGACAGGAGGTAGAGGCTGCAGTGAACCATGATTGTACCACTGCAGTCCAGCCTGAGTAACAGAGTTAGACCCTGTTTCAAAAAAAATAAATAACAGATGACTATATGAAAATGCAAAAGTTTTGTTCTGTGAAAGATCTATTAAGAGGATAAAAAGACAAGTTTCAGATGCAGAGAAAATGTTTACACACCACATAACTGGCAAAGAACTTCTACCTAGAATATATAAAGAATCCTCAAAACTCTACACTAAAAAACAATCCCATTTGCCCCTTAGGGAAACAGTTAATTTAGGGAAAGGCATATTAAAACCACAGTATTATCACTACAATACTATTAGAACCGTTAAAATATACAATAATGATAATATGAAATGCTGGAAAGGATATAGAGAAACTTTAATACGAAATGTAACTTTCCATTTATTGCTGGTGAAAACACATAGCCACTTTGGAAAATAGTCTGGCAGTTTCTTACATAACTAAACATACACTTACAATATGACCCAGCAATTGCACTCTTGGTCATTCATCCCAGACAAATGAAAACCTAAAAACTGTACATAAATATTCCCAGCAGCTTTGTAGTTAACGGCCAAAACCTGGAAATAGCTCTTATGTTCTTCAGCAGGTGAAGAGTTAAACTACGTACTGTGCTACCTTCATACAATAAATACTACTCAGCAATAAGAAGAAATGAGCTATTGCGTGAGATAGGTTGGGTGGTTTTCTAGGACTTTATACTGAGTGAAAAAGTCAATCGCAAAAGGTTACATACAGTATGATTCCATTTATGAGACATTCTCAAAATGACAGAGTAAAAAGAAAATTAGTGGCTGCCAGTAAATAGGGAAAAGGAGGTAGGAGGGAACCTTGCGCTTCATAAGGGAGTTTCTTGGCAGTGGTGGTTCTATATCTTGACTGTGGTGATGGCAGTGATACAACTCTACCTGTACATACGCATCTAAAGGCATCTACAAAAATTTTATCAAATTGCACAGAACTGTACACACGCATATACATATAAGTGAGCGCATTAAAAACATGAAATCTGAATATTAACAATATTGTATCAGTTTCCTAGTCTAAGGTTATTAATATGTTATCTTACGTAAGATGTTACAACTGGGAGAAGCTGAAAGAAGGTGACACAGGACTCCCTGTACTATTCTCACAACTTCCCATGAGTTGATAAATACTTCAGATAAAAAAAAAAATTTCTTTTAAGTGGTGACATTCAATCACATTTTTCTTATTTTACAAATTACTAATATTTTAAGTGGGATCAAAAACATGGAACTAACACATTTTAAATTATTCAAAAATGTTTTTCATCCTTATCACATTGTTTTTTGTTAATGTCTTTTTTTTTTTTTTTTTTGAGATGGAATTTTGCTCTCGTTGCCCAGGGTGGAGTGCAATGGTACAATCTCAGCTGACCGCAACCTCCACCTCCCAGGTTCAAGCAATTCTCCTGCCTCAGCCTCCTGAGTAGCTGGGATTACAGGCATGTGCTACCACGTCTGGCTAATTTTGCATTTTTAGTAGAGACAGGGTTTCTCCACGTTGGTCGGGCTGGTCTCGAACTCCCAACCTCAGGTGATCTGCCCACCTTGGCCTCCCAAAGTGCTGGAATTACAGGTGTGAGCCACCACGCCTGGGTTAATGTCTTATTATGAGCATAATTTATAGTATCTAGTTTACAATAAATAAGCATACACATACTGGGAATGAAGACTCAATTTTTTATACTGCCGAAATAAAATTTTTGCAGACCTCTGTTACAGAGGCTACAAAATTCCAAACTACTATCCACCCCTTAAAATTTTTACTTGGGGAAGAACATTAGAACAGGAAAAATGTTAGAACAAGAAAAATACTAAACTAACAATCAAAAGCACAATTATTTTTTTTGTTCGTTTTTTGTTATTTCCTTTCAAATCTACATCTGCAGAAAAAAAACAATTCTAAACAAGTCACAACCTCATTCTCATCTATAAAATGCAGAAATTCTACTGTATGATTCCTAAGGACATTCTAGCTCCAAAAACATTAACTCTAAGGCAGGAAAAAGTGAAACAATGAAAAAATGCATGACAAACTATAACTAGTATTTATTGAAAGTATATTAAGGGCTCAGAAGTGTCAGGAATATTACATACAAAACGTGGTCTAAATTCTATCAACACAAATACAGAAAAAGGCATCTATAAAGATAATTTTACCTCAAAGAAAACAGATTAAGATCCAGTTTAAATAAAAATATTTAAGTAATAGACACATCTGGCTATTTTACATGCAATCTCATAGTGCTTTAAGACTTTTAATTTCTGCTTTTTGAATTATATTGTAACAAACAATATACCAGTACATCTAGGTATCCTGGTATACACGCTTAGGGTTTTGATGGTTCTTACAAGAAGTAGACTAGCAAGTCATTCTAACAGGAAAAACAGTTCTTCTCCATCCACTTGGTTAGATGTAACAAGACAATTTTTAAAGGTTCATTATTCAGAGGAAGTTAACCACCCACAAGGTAGTATCTACCATCCTGTTAATACCACCCTCGGCTATACAGAAGCATCACTTAGCCAAAACAGAGTCAAAAACCAGAAAAAAGGCACAAGTCCTCTAAGCAGTAAAAAACAAGTCCCTAGCACTAAAGCTCCATGCACAGGAAGTCTTTTGGTTCCTCACCCAGAGGAACATGCCGTCATTTTTATCCACCATTCAACAAGTACTGTATTGGGTTCTGTTCCCACAGTATACCGAAAAACATTGAATTAGAAAGAGGAGACTACTATGGGCAGGCATAATGAGAGCAAACAAAATGAGAGCAAACAAAGAGATAACAGTTAACAATAAAGTAATAAGCAAATCAACCCCCAAAAGCAGACACGATTTAGAAAGGAATGGTTTCACCAACACACAAACAAAATATGATTGTCTGTATATTGCTGGCTGAGTACACTAATTGGCTGAAGTTCCTTTTGCAAATAAATTATTGTGAGTTCACTGACATCCCAGACATACGAATGTCACTATATCTATTGACTACTTAATAAGTAAGGTGATAAGTATTAATAATGGATATGTACCATCTTTTAAGATAGGAGGATGCAGGTTATATTTTGAGAATTTTCTGTAATTGTTTCCATTAACTATACTTTATACTTTTATAGGTTAGCAAGTCTTTGTCTTTTTAAGATTATTTTGAATGACTATTTTTGATAGTCATTCACTTGATAGTCACATGAGCCCTGCTGGTAGAGGCAACAGTGAGCCGTGATTACACCACGGCACTCCAGCCTGGGCAACAGAGCAAGACTCTATGTCAAAAAAATAAATAAACGCCTTTCTAAACTTGGATCTACATACATCAAGGGAGGATGTATTTGAATCTACTCAAAGTATTTATACACATTGAGAGGGATCAAGTTACACAGGAATGTACATTTATTAAGATGTACATTCACCAAACTAATATTTTTAACCAGTATTATAGATGGCAAAACCCATCTTAAGTTCTAAAATGGAAAAATAAAATTACAAATTATCTTTCCAGCATTCTTTACTATTGAATTAAATTAAATCACATCTGAAGCTTACCCTGAAATGAAGAGACCTACCAAAAAAAAAAAAGAAGAACAAAATGAGGAATTCCGAGAAGTGTAAATATTACACTGAAATTCGTTCAGGCAACAAAGAACATACAAATGGTTTATATCCTAAAAAGCAAGGCTGCACTGCAGTAAGTAAACAAATTAATGTTCCTTTTTCATCAACTTTCAGATGTTCTTAACAACAACACTTTAACCTTTCTGAAGCATGGACGCTGAAACAGAGGTGTATCTTACAACTACTGTCATCCAATGGCAGGACATAGTTGGTGAAAACGTTTGGGTGATCCCTCCTGGAAAGATCAAGAAAGCACCAGCATCAAAGTGTCTTAGGTTTGATCAAAAATAGTCACTCAAAATAGTCTTAAAAAAAGACAAAGAAATGATCAGAAGCCTATAAAAGTATAATCAACAGAGACAACTACAGAAATTTCTCGAAATGTAAACTGCATCCTCCTACCTTAAAAGAGAGTACATATAAATTACTTATCACACTCCTTAGCAAGTAGTCAACAGATTTAGCTATTATTATTATAAGATGGATGATAAAGACTAGTCAAGCTGATGAAAATATCTGCTGATCATAGTGATCAGCCAATCAATAAGCACTTCTTAAGGGTCTACCAGGTCACCAGCAATACGCAAGAGTATTACAAATCCATCATGATCAATCTAAGAAGGACTATTTTTTAACCAGTAAGGGGAAATGTCACATCACATTCATCAACGATTAGAACTAAGTACTCTTAACTTCCTTTAAAGTATTGCCCTTTATTTGAGTCCAGTCTACAGAACTTGAAACCTAAATTGTTTACTTGAAGAGAGTCATCAAATGATTATGTTAGTATAAGGAAGTGTTACCAGAATCAGTCTAATCATTTTCATAGGGAAAAAAAGAAATCTTTTCCTATTATTCTCCAGGCTTAAGTAGAATAACGATGGGTTAAATTTTCTCTTAAAACCTTTCTACGGTGGCTCATGCCTGTATTTCCAGCACTTTGGGAGGCTAAGGCAGGCAGATGGCTTCAGCCTAGGAGTTCAAGATCAGCCTAGGCAACACGGCAAGATCCTCTTTCTACAAAAAATAGCCGGGTGTGGTGGTACATGCCTGTGGTTCCAGCTACTCAGGGGACTGAGGTGAGAGGATCACTTGAGCCCAGCTGGTAGAGGCTACAGTGAGCCATGATTGTGCCACTGCACTCCAGCCTGGGAAACAGAGTGAGACACTGTATCAAATAAATACATAAATAAGTACCTTTCTAAACTTGGAGCTACCCACATCAAGGAATGATGTACTTGAATCTATTCACAATACTTATACACATTGAGAGGGAACAAGTTACACAGGAATGTACATTTAATAAAATGTTACTTTTTATTTATATAGAATGTCCAAAATAGGCAAATGTATAAACAAAGAATATAGATCAGTGGTTGCCTAGGGCTGGGGATGGGGTGGGGATGGGATGAAAAAGTTCTAAAATTAATTGAGATTATGGTACACAAATATACTAAACACCACTGAATTGTACCTTTTTAATAGGTAAATTATATGGCATATGAATTATATTTCAAAAAGCTGTCACTTTAAAATTCTAACTCTTCACAACACTTAAATCAAAACTGCTGCATTATGGTCAAATTCCACAGGACCTACTACCCCTCTGTCAGACATTATTCCTGGCCCAGCTGACGCCATCACTGACAGTGTTACATGGTCCCTTTCTTAACACTCCAATCTTTCCCCTACAAATATAAAGATTGAATGGGGGAAGGAGGGTGGTGGGGGTCTACTTTGTCAAAGTTAAACATATTTCACATTGAATTTTAATACAAATAATTTTTTTTTTTTTTTTTGGGAAATGGACTCTTGCCCTGTCACCTAGGCTGAAGCGCAGTGGCGTGATCTTGGCTCACTGTAACTTCCGCCTCCTGGGTTCAAGCAATTATCTTGCCTTAGACTCCAGAGTACCTGGGACTACAGGTGTGTGCCACCACACCCGGCTAATTTTTTGTATTTTAAGTAGAGACGGGGTTTCACTATGTTGGCCAGGCTGGTCTCGAACTCCTGACCTCAGTGATCCGCCCACCTCGGTGTCCCAAAGTGCTGGGACTACAGGTGTGAGCCACCATGTCCAGCCAATGATTTTTCATAACAAAAAGCACAAATCCTGGTAAAGACATCTATTTATTATAGCATTTTGAGCTTAAAAGAATGTATTACTACTATGTCAACAAAATATGAGTTATTTGCTAGGATACCAATGTAGTCTCACAATATTCTTTGAAATGCATGATTTCTGTAAAGCATAAGGAAAGACACAACTACGTTTGCAGAATTTCAGAAATATTTTGCCCCACAGCAACAGCAGTGTTTGCAATCCCAAAAAACAATTCTAAGCTAACAAGTTTAATTCAACAGGTTCCATGGACCTTAACCCACCTCCATGGAAGACCAGGTTTGTGTGCTAGGCTATTTTGGAACAGGCTATGCAGAACAATAAACAAATGAGTGAATAATAAGTTCACCAAAGGGTGCACTTCATCTAAGCTACCTTTAATCCACATGTTCCACTCTGCACTGGTCTATTTAAGGTTCCTGCTCAGAGGAGCTCGTAACTTGTGACAGAGACAAACTTAATCTTACCCTCAATGCCTAGCATGGTACACACTATAAGTGCAGTTCTCAAAAGTCTTCTAAATGAAAGGAGATTTTTTTTTTCAGCTGATTAGGCTGCCTGGCTGCTTACAGCTGGGTTTTCTATTTAGGATTCTTTGGAAACCCTTTCTGCCCTCTGGGGTAGCTTAAAGAAGCACGTGGAACAACAGACTCTTCTCACTTACTTTACCAGCCTAAACTGTAGCCCCCTTTTTATAATTAGCAACCTAACGTTTGAGTGATTCCACCATGAACAAATCTATATTTCTCCTTGGGCTAATATGAGGAGTGCCTGCTGGGAGTCTCAAAGCAATTTTTAATCCTCTCTCTCAAGAAGAAGAAGAAGAATCAAGAAATGAGAAGAAATTAAAGTGTGTATTCCAAAAATATTCTGGGGTAAACTGTTCAGGCACACAGGTTTTGATCAATTTTTGCAAAGATTATGAAGTCTACATTTTGAACACAAACATACTAGTGGCAGCCTTGTATCCTAAGAAAAGGTAAAAGGAATCGGAATTACTAGTCCTGGAGAAATTATTTTTAAAGGTAAGTATATAAAAAATGATTAGTTTTCTCCACTCCCAATAAACATAATTTACTAACTAAAATTTGCAAACATGAGAGACAGTTTAAGACAGTCCTACACAGAGGTTTAAAAAAAAAAAAAGAAAAAAAGAAAAGGAAAAAAACCTGAAAGAATAAACAACCATTAACAATGTTACAATGTGATAGGAGCAGTGTTATGTGACACTTTTCATTTCTTTTTCTTTTTAAAAACAGAGTCAGAGTCTCCCTATGTTGCCCAGACAGCTCTTCAACTCCTGGGCCCAAGCCATCTTCCTGCCTCAGCCTCCCAAAGTGCTGGGATTACAGGTGTGAGCCACCATGCCTAGCCACTTTTAATTTTGAAATTATGCATTTCTTTCATATTAATATTTTACAACGAGCATGTGAAACTTTGATAAGGAAAAACGTTTTCTCCTTTAAACACATACACACTTTCCCCCAAATAGAACTAAATTTAAACTTCTTTACAGTAAGTGATTTTCCAGAATACTGGTGAGCTATTAAAACTGCCCAAGTACTTTAGGCAACAGTAAAAATGAAACGGCTCTAACTTCTGTTAATTTTAGCAAACTCCACAATCTAATAAAGGAAATATACACACAGCCATACTGTAAGTCAGACCATGGCTTGTACTGTAAGAGGATTTTACAGGAGTAAAAACAAAGAACAATCACTTGGGATTAAGAGAACAGAGGAAGAGCTTGCAGACAAGGTGACATCTGAGCAGGGCCAGATGGATGATCCCTGTCACTATGTAACAACAGTTGAAATTCAGAGCACATACTGTATCTCCCCAAAATATTTTATACATAAAAATAGCTCTAGTAGAGAACATAAACCCAGTCTACTCCCAAAACTGCTTTATTAAAAAATGTATTTAAAAACATATTCTAAAATCTGCTAAACCCATGAAAACTTGTCCACTTCAATCATTTCAATTACATGAATCCTGTGTCACTGTTACTTTGTACTTGTTACTGCACTGACATACCCACTGTCTTTTTCCTAAGAATCTTAATGTTGCACCTTCTCACTAAACTGTATACATCTGATTTGCTGGCTCTGGGTCTAATTAAAAAAAAAAAAAAAAACTATTGAGAGCAAGACTGTCATCCAGTTATACTTTATCTCCAGAAATACTCTGTCATCAGTTTCTACTTTACATAGTATCGTTTAAATAAAAGTATACTCAAAAGATGTTATTGAGTATTCTACTTTACATAGTATCGTTTAAATAAAAGTATACTCAAAAGATGTTATTGAGTATTCTACTTTACATAGTACCGTTTAAATAAAAGTATACTCAACAGATGTTATTGAGTATTCTACTTTACATAGTACCGTTTAAATGAAAGTATACTCAACAGATGTTATTGACAGATACAACCAAGTTCTGAATAATTGTCACAATGTGTTCACCATCACAAAAGATGTCTGTGGAACAGATATTATAAACAAATCACAATTTTGTTCACAAAATTCTTTGTTATAAAAAAAAAACAAAGAACCTCTAGATTGACATATCTTCCCCCAACAGTAAGCCAATTGTTGGCCTTTAGTATAAAATCTTCCGAAAGGTGTTTATTTAAAAAATTAAATAACTGAAGCGGCCTTTACAGGACATTACTTTTTTCTGTCACAAAGACCTAAAATAACACATTTACTGGGTACTAAAAAGGTCCGAGGTGATGCAGTGAATCTGTACAGAAATGGAGGATAATCCTAGCTCCCAAAGATCTCAAGAAACAGTTCATAACTCAAGAAATGTGTTCATATCAATGACACAAGAATCTGTACAAACAGGGCTTGTTAAATTTCCCCCAGTTTATGACCATTAGATCTCCTTTGTTCAATCATACTTCTCCCATGACTGTCCACTTTGCATCAAACCTAGCATAAAAATACGCACATTTGACCATTTCTTTGGGTCTTCCTTTCCCCATGAAGTCTCCTACGTCATATAAAACTTACGAAATAAACTTGCATGCTTTTTCTCCTGTTAAAAAAAAAAAAAGAAATGTGTTCATATAAAACAATGTGTTTAAAACAATGTAGAAAGCACAAAAGAGGAAAAAGTCTTTTTCAGGAAATACAGTCTAGATATTTCAAAGATAATTATTTCTGAATGTTTTATTTATATGTGCTCTTTTAAAAGTTGAGAAATTCTTTTATTGTTTAAATAAATTAGTAAGTAAACAAAAACAGACTTTAAAAAACTTGGTTTAACCGTCTACTTACTATGAGATGGGAAGGAAGATTATGCCTAGCTGCTTGCCTGATATCCTTATCACAGAAATGGATCAAAGAAAAAAATAGAAAAGAAGGAATATTAGGTGAAACAATTCCAGATACCATCAAGATTACTACAAACGGCCAAGCACGGTGGATTAGTCTGTAATCCCAGCAGTTTGAGAGGCCAAAGCAGAAGGATCGCTTGAGGCCAGAGTTGGAGACTAGCCGTCTATAATAAAAAATTAAAAGGTGAAACCACCATCTCTACAAAAAATAAAAATTTTAGCTAGGCGCAGTCGTGCCCACCTGTAGTCCCGGCTACTACAGAGTCTGGGGTAGGATGATCACTTGAACCCAAAGAATTTGTTTTTGTGTGTCTTCATTTCCTAAATTCTGTGAGAAGAATAGATTTTTCTTTCAAACATTATCTGATATTGGCCTTCAACTTCCCAAGTAGTTTCTCTATTGTTACTGCTGAGCCTATGAATTTACAATGTTCCACACCACTCGGAAGCTACTAGACAGCAAATTAATCGATGAACACTTTAAAAAGTTGGATTGCTTTAATCAAAAAAAAAAAAAAACTGGGTCACATGTTTCAACAAAATTCCCTCTTTTAGAGAACTAATTTTACAAAATAATTCAGAGTGTAAGAAAAGACACGATGGAATGCTATTTTTGATAATGAGTAGCAGAAAAAAGACCAGAGAATAACACACCCACTGCTACTTTGTTTATACGGTTGTAACTTGCACATGCAAGTACTCGACAAAGTATTGCACAAGGAGAAACTGTCAAAAATGAATGCTTATGAAAACATTCTTCACTAAGGCCTCTAACAAGGAATGTGCTATCTCTGATTTCCTCAGCAAGTATTGACAGGTTAAGCAGAGTGATAATACTCAAGATGAAAAGACGTCTTATACTAGTTTTATCAATAGTAAAAGCTGTTGGTACTAACTATAATGCCTATAAATTCAGTAGCAGAATCAACTTTACAGACGATATCTCCTAGGCAGCATAGCATTTTATAAAACCAACCTTATTTCCATCAAAACCCCTTTCCCCCCGCAATCCGACAGACCCCGGCAACCTATTTTGCTGTGTCTTTTTTCCCCAACCCTTGCAAAAGAACGCCAGCCAGTGAATCGAGGTAATATTTTCTGCAGTTCAAAGGTAAGGGCAAATTCAGCTCTACTAAGAACTCTTGTTCCTCACCAGCACACACCCTAACGCCCCCCCGCCCCCAGCTTTTTTCTTTTCAAATCTTGGCCTAGGAAAGATTAATGCAACCATATCATTGCAAATCCATAAAAACGCGATTTCAGGTGGCGAGGAACGAAACTAGGATGGCAGGAAATACCAGCAGCAATCAATCATTTCGCCCTAGAAACCAGCCTCTCCAGAACGCAGGAAACCAGGCTATGCCCAAAGAACCTGCCGCCCGGAAGCAACAACTTCCATCAAACGGCAAAGAAAAGTTGTAAAGAGCTCAGCGCCCAGGCACCCTGCCCGGTGCCGAGACTGAGAGCAGCAGGCACTCCACAGGCCGAGTCAGCTCGCGGGCGGTGGCCGCAGGGCTG
>NW_012101010.1:196394-236462 GCF_000951045.1 Mandrillus leucophaeus
TCCCGCCCAGGCTGGGCTGCCGGCGGCGGGCATCCCGGCGCCTGCCCCCGAGCTGGAAGAGAAAGTGAAATGAAGCGCCTTTCCCTAGTCAACACTTACCCGTCCCCAGTCCTAGTACAGCTGCCTCGCTCCTCCAGCGCCGCCAGTCCCCGCCCTCGGGCCCCTGGCTCCGTTCTCTTGACAATGGCGCGTCCCCTTTAAGGAATAATCCGAACGGAACCGACCTTTGGTTAAACCTCCCTCCGACTCTGATTTTAACCGGATTTCTCTCTCGCTCTCTCCCAAAGCCCGACGGCCACCCGGCTGTGCTGCGAGCTCTTCCCACCCCTTCCCTGCCCCGCCCACCCTCTGGCCTTCCTGATTGGCGAGAGACACTACAACAGGAACACAGTCCTCCCCCTCCACTGGCCTGGCCAGCCGCCGCTCAAACTTGCTCCCACCTTCTCCCCGCCCCTTTTCCCGGGTTGGTCCTCCCTCTAATCATTCTCTGCCCTCGCCTCAAATGTCGCTTCGGAGCAGTGGCTCACCCTCCCGCCTCTGGAAAGCGAACTTTATTTTTATTGGTGAAAGGACATCTTCCTGTACACTTGATTGGGCAAGGAAAGAGCTAGTCTGCACGCCCCCTACCATTATTACTCTCCCTTTAGGGGCTTGAGAAACACAGCCGCAAAGTCCTCCCCGCTTTGCCTGCTAGGAGCGACTTTCCCTTTAAATGTTGTTAGGGGTCGAGAACAAACTCATATCCTATATTGAGGAAAGCTGGAAAGGGATAAGAGAAAAATTCGAAATTTTCTCCCGATGAGTAATGTATCCAGAGCTGGTGCCCGGATCCTGCGGAACCTTATCCAATGATCCAGTGAATGGAATGATTAGAATTGAGTTAGAATACCTGAAAGTCCAGTGCTAATTCGTCCTGAGATGTACTCAACAAATTTCATCCACTGTCCGCTCTACTCATACCATTGATTGCACTGGCATTTTGCCACCCGGAAGAGCTTTAATCAAGTTATCTGCAAACCTGGAGATTTCCTGGCTTGTCTCGCAATTGTTAATTTAGAAAATCATTTCCATCACAAGTTCCGTTTAAGTCACGTCTTCTGTGACGTTCCGGCGTTTCCACGAGACCTGCTACTTTTTTGAAAAAATTAAGTAGATGGTACCCTTATGCCATCCTCAAAGTGTAGGACTTCGTTCCCCCTTGCTAGAACTGTAGGAAAAACACCCCAGGTCAGTTGAACCCAAGAGGGTACCATACGGCTGTTTCTTGAACGACTGAAGTGCTTCTCAGAAGAAAACACGTCTCTCTAAGGGAAAGAGGGAGTCTGATACCAGAAGCTGGACCATGGAGCGGAACCTCACCCATTGAAAAGAGAAGAAATTATGGGGAAGCCTAGTGCGGGGTCTGCATTAGAGTTTCCCCAGTTTCCCATGGAAGCTGTAAGAACTAAAAGGTTTATTTCCGCTAAAATTGAGTACAGGTACAGCTTCGGTACCCATCTAAGAAAGTTAGTGGAAAATGGTTATGTGTTCTCTCCCTCCTTGCGGCTGAAGCTTGGAAGACTGTGTACTCCGGGGAGTTTAGTACATTTGCAGTGACACCCACAGTAGAATCTAATGATGCCAAGGAAGTGTCAGTACCCTAGAAAAGGGGCTTGATGATGACAGAGAAGGGTAAATAAACATCAGTTGGTAGTCCATAGGACTTTTCCCCAAGTACAGGTGAAAAATTTCATGAGGATTCCCAAAAATATGAAAGAGCAGGAGACAAAAGGGAACGTTGCAGGAAGGTGGTTTAGGTTTCACTAATGGGGGCAAGAGACAATGAACCATCTGGGTTGCATTTATATGACCTTCACAGATACACACATCCTCCCTATTAAGTCCCTGTAACTAAACCCCTATGCTTGGCCTATTCTGATTGTACTGTATATTAAAACTGCAGCCAAGCTAAACTAATACTTCTGGTTTACTCATTTACCACTCTAAAACTTTGAGACTGCTTCTGGGTTCTAATATTCTACATTAGAATATAAGAAGAAGAAGATTCTATGTACTGATATCTAGTACGATCTTCTGGAGATAAAGATATCCAGTATTTCAGGTATGTACATGCCTGCAGCTTTTGTTCAAGGTCTAGGTGATGTTTTCAGGTTCTTTCTAAAACACCTGCCCTATGATAACCAACTTGTTGCTGCCCTCTTTAGCTGCACTAGCAGACTGGGCAATTAAACTAGAGAAGGCAGTCTACAGTAACCTCTAGATTCTCTTACTTGTGTTGAACCAACTATGCTGAGATCATCACCTTTCAAATATAAATTTGTGTTATTCTTTTCTCTAAATATTTCATATTTGCCCACAATAGGATCATTTATCACTTTTTAGCCCACACATGCAACTTCCTGGTACTAATACTCCTACTGGCATTTCACAGCAAAGAAGAATTTTAAAAATCTACAAACCTGGAGCTTACAATGTACAGGTTATTCTTAAGAATGTTCAGTGTTGATGAACACAGCCCCAGTTCTAACCCTGGAGAATTTTACAAGTTGTACTTTCTCATTGAGAGAGACTTTATCTCCCTACCTTAGTTTCCCATTCTAAGCCCAATCCCCACTCCTTAAAAAAAGAATATTTCTCAGCTGGGTGCAGTCGCTCACGCCTGTAATCCTATCATTTTGGGAGGCCAAGGCAGGTGGATCACTTGAAGCGAGGAATTCAAGACCAGCCTGGGCAACATGGTGAAACCCCGTCTCTACAAAAAATACAAAAATTAGCCAGCAGGGGTGGTCACAGGCCTGTTATCCCAGCTACTGGGGAGGCTGAGGCAGGAGAATCATTTGAACCTGAAAGATGGAGGTTGCAGTGAGCCAAGATTGCACCACTGTACTCCAGCCTGGGCGACAGAGTGTCACTCTGTCTCTCTCACACACACACACACACACACACCCTTCTCCAATGTGCTAATGCAAATAAAGCTTTTTAAATTCTTGTATATAGATGTTTGTTAAAGTCTTCTAAATGGTGAAATACAGCCGGGCACAGTGGCTCTCACCGGGCCAGTAATCTCAGCACTTTGGGAGGCCGAGGCAGGCAGATCACCTCAGGTTCGGAGTTCAAGAACAGCCTGGCCAACATGGTGAAACCTCGCCTTTACTAAAAATACAAAAATTAGCTGGGTGTGGTGGCGCATGCCTGTAACCCCAGCTACTCAGGAGGCTGAGGCAGGGGAATGGCTTGAACCTGGGAGACAGAGGTTGCAGTGAGCTGAGACTGCACCACTGCACTCCAGCCTGGACGACATAGCGTAACTCCGTGTCAAAAATAAAAAATAGAAAAAAAAAGTGAAATATGTTATGATCACTATTCTCCCTTTTTATATGCAAACGTACTACCCCTCAAAGAGGTACCATAGTTTAACTAGTAATTATTTTTCCTCTGAAAAATTGTGTTACCATTCCTATTGGAAATTCTTTCCAGTTCACCACACATTTATATAACGACTACTATGTGTTAAGAATAGTGAGAAAATGGGGGCCAGGTACAGTGGTTCACGCCTGTATTCCCAGCACTGGGAGGCTGAGGCAGTTAAATTGAGCTCAGGAGTTTGAGACCAGCCTGGCCAACATGGTTAAAACCCCGCCTCTACTAAAAATACAAAATTAGTTGGGCGTGGTGGTGCATACCTGTAATGCCAGCTATTTGCGCCCCTGTAATCCCAGCTACTTGGGAGGCTGAGGCAGGAGAATCGCTTGAACCTGGGAGGTGGAGGTTGCAGTGAGCTGAAATGTCGCCATTGCACTCCAGCCTAGGCAACAAGAGTGAAACTCCGTCTAAAAACAAAAAGAATAGGGAGAAAATGATGAATATGTATCCATTCTCCAGAGAGTATCGGTCATGAATCTCCACTTATAAGGGGCACAGTTTTTACCCTTTATTTCCTTCAAAGCTCATGTGTGGAGACTATGTATTCACCAGGGATTTTTCTATAGTAAAATTTTTTAAAATTCAGAGCATGGTGTGGTGGTGCACACCTGTAATCTCAGCTAGTGGGGAGGCTGAGATGGGAAGATTGCTTTGAGCCCAGAAGTTCAAGGCCAGCCTGGGTGACATAGCAAGATCCTGTCTTTAAAAAAAAAAAAAAAAAATCCAACTAATAGAAGCTGTCAACCAAAATCACTTCACCTGTCCCATTAATATTGACAAGAATAAGTTAAAAGAAAATAAGTACACAGTAGTTTTATTTAATGAAAAAACTTCAGGAAATATTTCCTCAGTCTCCTAGGTCTCCTAGAGGAGGTCCAAGTACTTCACTCTCTAAAGTTAAATGTCTTGCTTTGTAAAATGAGAACTGATATTCATTGAGTATGTCATTATTGGTAAAAAGTTCAATTGTGTTCAGTATATGTCACCTACTGGGTAGAAAGTGGATATTAATGCATTTTTAGAAAGCTTTCCAATTATCTCTTGCTTAAAACCCTTTAGAGATTTCTCTAGGCACATTCTGAATATAAACACCACAGCAAAACATACAAGTATCTTTATAATCTGACTATGGGCTTCTTCTCAAATTTCTTCTGTGACCACTCCCTCGTTTGACACTGTAAGTGTCTGTTCTCTCAATATCAACTATCATGCTCTTTCAAGCTTCAATGCCATTCCCTTTGCGTAGAATAGCTTTCCCCTCTTTGCTCATCTGCAAGTGATCCACCCACCTCGGCCTCCCAAAACGCTGGGATTACAGGCATGAAGCCACTGTATCCAGCCTCTTTGCATCTGTTTTAAAGGATGGTTTAGAAATTAGAATATTCCTGGTCAGATGTGTTGGCTCATGCCTGTAATCCCAGTACTTTGAGAGGCTGAGGCAGGTGGATCATTTGAGGTTAGGCATTCTAGAACAGCCTGGCCAACATGGTGAAATCTCATCTCTACTAAAAATACAAAAATTAACAGGACGTGGTGGCACAAGCCTGTAGTCCCAGCTACTCGGGACGCTGAGGCAGGAGAATCGCTTGAACCGGGGAGGCGGAGGTTGCAGTGAGCCGAGATCATGCCACTGCACTCCAGCCCAGACAACAGAGTGAGAAGTAAAAGGCACTATATAAATAAAGACACCTATTTCAGTTTAACCCCCTGTGTCTACCTATTACTAAAAATATCTTTGAATTCAGGACCCAAGAGCATATAAAGTGGTTTTCAGATTAGACTGTTTAATTATTTAGAGGAATAAACAGTTCATCTGTTACTGCTCTTTTTCTTTCTTTCTTTCTTTCTTTTTTTTTCTTTTGGCTTTGAGATAGGGACTTTCGATGTTGCCCAGGCTTATCTAAAACTCTTGGCCTCAAGTGTTCCTCCCGCCTTGGTCTCTTTGAGTAGCTGGCATTACAAACACAAGTCACTGAGCTCAGCTAGTCTGCCACTGTTTGAATGGTTATCTAGTACTACGGTGAAATCATTTTGAAACTATCTTATAATCTATTAGATTTATGTATGCTTTGAAGTATTGCTCTAGTAAGTATGAATTTCTAACTTTAAAAGATGACAGAAAGCAGTTTTTAATCTGTTCCTAGTTTATGAGTTGAGAGAAAATAGATGAAAAAAAGTAGATGCTCTATTTAAATGTATTGCCACCACCTATCAACTCATTATCCCATTTGAAAAAGAATTCATGAATTATCCAAAGAACTGGGAAATTTTTTGGTTGGGAGGTAAATCAGTTACATGAGCATACCGCTGGCAAAGGAGTATGCCATGTGACTGATCTCTGTTGGGGGGCTTCTGTCTGTTGACAGAGAAGCAAAAAAACAAAGGACAAAGGAAACCCTCATTAATTAATCTTACGAACTAAGCAAAATAAATGGACCACTTGTTTCAGCAACAGAAGCAAACTGTTGACAATGGAGAAAAGCCACCTCCAGGTGCTTTTGAATACCAACTGCCCCAGAGACCCAAAATACTATTGTCTAACACAGGGGTCAGCAAACTTTCTCTGTTAAGAGCCAGATAGTAAATATTTTTGGCTTTGCAGGCCATATGGTCTCCGTTAAAACTACTCAACTCTGCTGCTATAGCCTGAAAGTGGTCAAAGACAATGTCTTATAAATTAATATGTAGGGTTATGTTCCAGTAAACTTTATTTATGGACACTGAAATTGAATTTCTTGTCATTTTCAAGTGTCAAGAAATATCACGATTCTTTTGATTTTTTTTTCAACCATTAAGAAATGTAGAAACCATTCTTAGCTTGCCAGCCATAGAGAAACAGATGGTGGACTGGATTTGGCCCATGAGCTGTAGTGTGAGGCCCTCTGATTTAACGTAACTCGAAATCCTTTTTAAAAAACTATTTTTTTTTTTAGTTGAGTACCTGGTATGTGTCAGCCACTATGCTAGACCTGGGACTATAATGTTTAACAAGATAGACATAGTCCCTGTCCTGATGGAGCTTATGGTGTAATAATTAGAACTATAATAAATGGCTCTGAGGGAAAAGTACAGAGGGTCTACACTATGAATTGTATCTAGACCAGACAATCTAGAAAGGCTTCCCTGAGGAATAATTCTTTGACAAGGACTGAAAAATGAGTGAAGTGAGAGATGGGAAAGAGGAAAGTATTTCAGGCAGAAGGCACAGCATGTGCAGCACTCTGGGGGCATTGAAATAAGGCCTGTGTGCCTGGAAAGTGCAAAGTGAAGGGGAGGGAGGAAAGCGTTGAAGTTGGAGAAATGGATAAAAGCAAAGCCTTCAG
This sequence comes from Mandrillus leucophaeus, assembly GCF_000951045.1. Classification (NCBI taxonomy): domain Eukaryota; kingdom Metazoa; phylum Chordata; class Mammalia; order Primates; family Cercopithecidae; genus Mandrillus; species Mandrillus leucophaeus. The sequence continues at coordinate 203,141 of NW_012101010.1, forward strand.
CACCTAATAGGTCTTTATTCAGAGTAGTAGAAGGTCATTGAAAGCTTACTATCAAGGCCATGACATGTTCAGATTTGCATTTTATTTTTATTTTATTTTGTTTTTCAGAAAGATGGTCTAGCTGTGTCACACAAGCTGGAGTGCAGAGGAACAATCATAGTTCACTGCAGCCTCAAACTTCTGGGCTCAAGGAATCCTCTCACCTCAGCCTCCTGAGTTAGCTCAGATTATAGGCACACACCACCATACCCAGCTAATTTTAAAATTTTTTGTAAAGATGAGGTCCCACTGTGTTTCCCAGACTGCTCTTGAACTCCTAGGCTCAAATGATCCTCCTACCTCAGCCTCCCAAAGTGCTAGATTATAGGTGTGAGCCACTGCGCCTGGTCTGCATTTTTATTTTTATTAATGTTTTTATAAGACGAAATCTCACTATATTGCCTGGGCTAGTCTCAAATTCCTGGGTTCAAGCCACCCCTCCTGCCTCAGCTTTCTGAGTAGCTGGGATTACAGGCACAGGCCACACACCCAGCTCAGATTTGCATTTTTAAAAGATCACTAGCTACAATGTGAAGAATGGATTAGTGAGGAGGCAAGAGTAGTGATTACAATAGTCAAAAGCCTCTAGACCCTAGATGCTAGATCTCTAGACTCTGCACTCTAGACTCTAGGCTCTAGAGTCCAACACTAGCATTTTACCTATGCCAGTTATTGTTCTTAATGCTTTAAATATACCAATTCATTGAAAGTTCACAATTCCATAGATAGGAACTATTATCCACTACTTTACAGAGGATGAAACTTAACTACAGGCTGCCTTTCAATTTTTTTCCCTTAGTATAGCCCCAGTTGCCTCTAGTTTAAAGAATTATGGGAAATAATTGCAGGAGAAAGATAAGAGTGAAGTCGAAAGACAGGCAGAAAGAAATAAAGAAGATGTATTCTACGAAACCACAGCCTTCGTTCAGATCCTAGTCTCTTTTCCAAGAAATTATATTGTTTACTGGGAAAGAGACTCAAATTCAACAAGATAGCTGCCTTGGGTATCAGAAGACACCCTTATGAAAGTACAGATGCTCCTTGATTTATGATGTAGTTACATCCCAATAACCCATCATACATTGAAAATATCATAAATAGAAAATGCATTTAATACCTGCAATCTACCAAACATCATAGCCTAGCCTACCTTAAACATTCTCAGAGTACTTAGCCTAAATTGGGCAAAATCACCTAACACAAAGTCTACTTTATATAAAAAAAAAAGTGTTGAATATGTCATGTAATTTATTGACTATTATACTAAAAGCGAAAAACAGAATGGTTGTATTGGTTCTCGAAGTATAGTTTCTAGTGAATGCCTATTGCCAGTTAAGTTGAAAAGTCATAAATTGAACCATTAATATTCAAGGACTATCTGAAGTCTATGCAAAAATATACCCAGTGCAATACACAGGACATAATTACCCTAAAACAGTACGCTCTGTTTATCCAAGATTCAAATTTAACTGAGTGTCCTGTATTTTATCTGGAAGTCGTAGGGAAGCACATTCCTTCCCATATTCCTAGATGCAAGCTGGAGACACCTGGCCCCTTAAGATTTAGAAAATCAGCCAGAGTGTGTACTTTAAACAACTCTAAAAGCCCTCTGGAGGATTTTTGTGAATTACCAGGGCAGGAATGTGGGACTGAGGAATTATGTTTTCACTTTTGCCTCCAGGCTCATTCTCTCTCTCCTCAGGACTCACTTCTGAGACTCTTCCAATCAATGTACAGAAACACTGTAAGTGTGGCAGATTTCACGGGAGAGTTAGGAGTTGAAGAGAGCTGTCACATCACGCATAGCCTGGAAAACAACTCAAAGTAGGATTTATTATTTATTTATTTATTTTTTTTTTTTGAGACAGGATCTCGGTCTGTCGCCCAGACTGGAATGCAGCAACATGATCGCAGCTCACTGCAACCTCGACCTCCCAGGCTCAAGCCATCCTCCCTCCTCAGCCTCCCTAGTAGCTAGGATTACAGGAGCATGCCACCAAGCCCAGCTAATTGTTTACTTTTTTTGTAGACACGGGAGTCTCCCTTTGTTCTCAGACTGGTCTTAAACTCCTGGGTTCAAGTGATCTTCCCACCTTGGCCTCCCAAAGTGCTGGAATTACAGGCATCAGCCGCTGTTGGGGTAGGATTTAACATACTCTCTTTTTTAGAGTCCTTTCGGCCACCTAGCACCAATGGTTTCTCATGGTCCTCTGCCATAACCTCTGGGTCATGCTCACTCTGTTGACACACCCTTTTCCCTCCTCTGTCATATTCTCAACATTCTCTCAGTAGCCGAAAATGTCTCTCCTCCTAGAGAACAAATTCCTAAACTAAACAATTCTGACTTCCTCTCTCAAGTTTTGCAACCAGCTGATAGCCAAGACCTCAGGGTCTTAATCATTTATTGAGACATTCTTCCAAACAAAAACAGTTTGAAATTCTTGCTGAGAAGAATTCTAATGCCAGAAGTTAGGACAATAACATTTTTTATTAAATTATTACAATGGTATCATTTTTTTGCCGGCATGCAGGAAAAAGAAGGATCTCTCTTTCAGTTGTATCCAATGGGACCCATTTGAATTAGTTACATCATCATTCTCCTGGAGGACATTCAATTGCTTTTTGCCCTGTGACTAGGTGCAATAAAAGTTCAGGAAAAACTCTAACGGGCAGCATTTTGGATTCCATTATAGATTCTGGATAAGCCTGTTTATTTGTCTTTCTGCCTTTAATTTCAGAATTAAAGCTCATTATACTTTTTAAGATAAAGAAAAAAAGTTTTGGTAAATACGCCATAATTTGGTATAGCTGAAAGCATCGCCTGATCTTTTTAGAAAAAAAAAAAAAATGAAAGGTACTGTTAGGTAATTTTATGGTTTTGCTGTGTCCCTACCAAAGTTTTGTCTTGAATTGTAGCTCCTATAATTCTCACATGTTGTGGGAGGGGCCTGGTGGGAGATAATTGAATCATGGTTTCCTCCATTTTGTTTCCCCCCATACTGTTCTCATGGTAATGAATAAGTCTCATGAGATCTGATGATTTTATAAGGGGTTTCCCCTTTCACTTGGCTCTCTTTCTCTCTTGACTGCCGCCATGTAACACTTGCCTTTCACCTTCCACCATGATTGTGAGGCCTCCCCAGGCACATGGAACTGTGAGTCCATCAAACCTCTCTTTCTTTATAAATTTCCTAGTCTCAGGTATGTCTTTATCAGCAGCATGAGAACAGACTAATACAGGTAAACTCAGGTAACAGTGAGGTGGAAAGAGGAGGCAAGAAGATATGAAGAAGTTGGGCTCTGTGGGACCAGAGGCTTGACTCAGACCCTAGTCCATGATCTTTTCCAAGGTTTATCTTCTAAATTTAGCTTTACTCATCAGCACTTTCCAGGTAGCTCCTAGATATTGCAAAAGCCACATAAAGGTATACAGACATAGTAATCTTGCTAGCCAATTAGCATAATAACTCAACAAAGACTTATAAATAAATATATCTGTGATGTCATCTATCACAGATATAGTGACAAAGATAATTTGGTCATCCAGATACTCCTCTTAAAAACAGCTTTACCATAATTATCTGAAAATTATTAATAATAGATTCATCCATTGAGTAGTGTTTGGGTGCTTTTTCATTTGTTCGAACCATTCAAATAAAAGCCTTAATGTTTTACTACCTTTCTGCAAGTATAAATCTGGCCTGAATTTTAGGCCGGACTTTGGGAAAACATGTATGTATGATACTAATTTATTAATTATGTAAACGATAAGCAGATTAGTAATAAAGTAGCCAGACTGGCAAAATGATAATGGAGAAGTCATTTTTTCCTGATGTTTATCACACCAGAAATTTTTTATCTGCTACATGTAATAAAGGGCCAACATACTAAAACGAACTAAAAAAAAGAAAATCCTCTTTCAGTAAATTAGCCTTTTAACATAGAAAAAAATCCACAATAACTGAACAATAATCTAAATTGTCGTTCAAAGAGACACCTTGCCTTTAAATCTAATTCAGAATTAAAGCTGATTACACTTTTCAAGGTCAAGAAAGAAGGGTTTGGTAAACATGCCATAATTTGTTATAGCTGAAAGCATCACTTGATCTTTTTAGAAAAAAAAAGAAGAAGAATGAAAGGTGCTATTTGGTAAACTCAGGTAACAGTGAAGAGGAAAGACGAGGCAGGAGGATATGTTTCTAGAGAATTTTGCTCTTTCACTCAATCAATGAAGCAATATAAATCTTTATCTGTGAGGGGCCAACCCCACACAGGAAAATTGTCAGCTTTGCATGCCTCAGTATTTTGGCAGGTCACATTTTCCATAGACAAGTTTTACAAACCATATGTACATATCTGGTGGCTGTTGTGAAATCCCACTTAACACAATTTAGTATTTTGAATCTATTTATAGAAGTCCTGCTATGTGAACATTTTTAGCCTGTACAAATGTCAGCCTGGTAATTTTCATGCAAGTAAGGAAACAATTTGTTCTAGGCTCCAAAATGGTACTGACATCAAAAATGTCCTTCACATTGGGGAGCTTATGACTGAAGAATTTCCACAAAATCAGTAAAAATGGTGGCAATAGCACGTAAGTGGCAGTGCCAGTGAGACAGCAGTAACACATGGCCAAGATAGCAGCGGCAGAAGTCATTGTTGAGTGATTGTGAGAGAGAAAGTATCTGGGTTTCAAGTTCATCTCTTTCTCCCTGGATATGAAAGTTTTTCTTTTTTTTTTGGACATAAATTCATCTTGCTCTGTCACCCAGGCTGCAGTGCAATGGTGCAATCTTGGCTTACTGCAACCTCTGCCTCCCTGGTTCAAGTGATTCTCGTGTCTTAGCCTCCTGATTAGCTGGGATTACAGGTGCCTGCCACCATGCCCAGCTAATTTTTGTATTTTTAGTAGAGATGGGATTTCCCCATGTTGGCCAGTCTGATCTCAAACTCCTGAGCTCAGGTAATCCGCCCACCTTGGCCTCCCAAAGTGTTGGGATTACAGGCATGAGCCACCGTGCCCATCTATAGATGAAGACTCTGCCAGTCTCAGAGAATCTGGGTGGTTGTTGTGATTATTGGTTTGTTTGTTTGCTTTAATGACAATTACATTACAGAACCCAAACTGTTTTTCTAGTGCCATCTCCCACTATTCTCTGATATTTTAATCAAACTGGCCTATATACTATTCCCGAGATTTGTTCACTGCCTTTCTCTACATCACAGAGAAAGGTCTTGGGAGACTGCCATCTAAGAAAGTTAACAGAAAATTGGAGAAAGCAAGAGTATAATATTTTATCATTGGCATTCTAGTTTGTACATCATTGTTACAAGTTTGAATAATGTCAGTCCAGTCCACTGAGAGCAGCTGGGGAGATAGAACAGTCTGGTTGTGTCCCCTACGAGTGGCCCTAAGAAACCTGTAAGTGAAGGCTGGGCGCGGTGGCTCATGCCTATAATCCCAGCACTTTTGGAGGCCAAGGCGGGTGGATCACCTGAGGCCAGAAGTTCGAGACCAGCCTGGCCAACATGGTGAAACCCTGTCTCTACTAAAAATACAAAAATTATCCGGGTGAGATGGTGGATGCCAGTATTCCCAGTTCCTCGGGATGCTGAGGCAGGATAATTGCTTGAACCCAGGAGGCGGAGGTTGCAGTGAGCCGAGATCACGCCACTGCACTCCAGTCTGGGTGACAGAGCGAGACTCTGTCTCAAAAGAAACCTGTTAATGAATCTGAGGTGGGTGAGACTAGGACAGACAACAGAGTCCTCTTAATGTATTCGGTATCTATCAATGGGCAGGCCCACAGGGGCACAAACTATTATCAGTATTTATGGACCACACATAAGCATCCTTAAGGATTCTGGAAATAAGAGAGGTCTAAAGGTCATCTTGGAATTCATTTTAAAGCCAACACATAATGAATCAGAGAAGCCCAGAATCACCATAAAAAGACAGAATGGCTCCCAACCCTACACGGCTTATCAGGAAAGGATAATATGTGCCATTGTATCTAAAAAGATATGCATGTCCATCAGAATGGGAATGGTTAGCTACAGATGTATACAAATAGGAGAGTCATAGAAAATTGCTGGCAGCCTTTATTCAAGCCCTTATGGAGAGAGGATGCCACAATTGAAGGCCTCAGTTTGTCAATCCTAGTGGTAAGAATGTTATTATTACATGTGCTTTACATGTGTTCACTTGCTGACTTCTTAAAAATATCATGTAGTGCTGTATTGGTCCAGGTTCCTTTTTTTTTTTTTTTTTTTTTTTTTGAGACAGAATCTTGTTCTGTTGCCCAGGCTGGAGTGCAGTGGCATGATCTCAGCTCACTGCAACCTCCGACTCCCAGGTTCAAGCAATTCTCATGCCTCAGCCTCCCAAACAGCTGGGATTACAGGCACACACCACCACGACTGCCTAATTTTTGTAATTTTAGTAGAGATGGGGTTTCACCGCATTGGCCAGGCTGGTCTCAAAGCCTCAAGTGATCCTCCTGCCTCGGCCTCCCTCACGCTGGGATTACAGGTGTGAGCCACCATGCCTAGCTGGTCAAGGTTCTTCTGTTGCAAATGAGAAAAGCCAACCCTGACTAGCTAAAGCAAGAAGGGGAGCATTAGGAGAGGACACACGGACTTCTTAAGATAGGGGAAGACTGCTGAGCCTCAGAAGGGCCTGGAATAAGGAGGTGGCAGGCAATACTCCAGGCTCTCTCTCCAGTGCTTATGGTCCCAGTCTCTGCTTCTCTGGGCAAGCCTGCTTCCTTCCCCTCTCCCATTTTTCTTCAGACCCAGACTCAACTAACTCTAGCCGCATGTGAACAGGCATCATTAACTCCACAGAGGCAGCCTCCAATCCCAAGTTTACATGACTTCATTCAAGCAAACAGACCAGACTGGATATAATCTCTGGGTCTAAACTGCAAATTCCTATGAAAGGGAACCTGATTGGCCCTACCTAAATAAGGAGTCCACCCCTTATTTATTTCCCTGTGAACAGTGGTGCAAGGTCACAACATAAAAATAGCGTTACTAGAGGGCCACATAGAGGGAGGAAGTGAGAAAGGGGGGGAAAGTGTTTATTATTAGAGAAGTAAACCAGGGTGTCCTGTGAAGACATCCCAAAAAGTATCTAGTACAGGTAGGGACTATTCTTTTTTTGGGGGGGGGGATGGAGTCTCACTCTGTTGCCCAGGCTAGAGTGCAGTGGCACAACCTCAGCTCACTGCAGCCTCCACCTCCCAGATTCAAGTCTTTTTTCTGCCTCAGCCTACCAAGTAGCTGGGACTACAGGCATGCATCATCACACCTGGCTAACTTTTATATTTTTAGTAGAGACGAGGGTTTCACCATGTTGGCCAGGCTGGTCTCCAACTCCTGACCTCAAGTGATCCGCCCACCTCGGCCTCCCAAAGTGCTGGGATTACTGGCATGAGCCACTACTCTGGTTTGCTGGGCACTATTATTATTCCCACTTTACAGATAAGAAAATGAAGGCATTCAGAAAATAAGTAACTTGCCCAAGGCCACAGAGCTAGTCAGTGGCCAACTCAGGATCTAAAAGCAAGTCTGTCTGAGTCCTAATCTTTATGTTACAATGCGTCTCCAAATTTCTGCTCACCAGGAAACCTTCTTAGTTGATATGGCTTTTTATAAAGGTCTACCTACAGGCATGAACTGATTATACAGACTTCATATATTCCAATTCCTATAGTCATTATAGTTCTCATTATAAAGTAATAAATTGGCATTCCGGTTTATACACCATTATTACAAGTTTGGATAATGCCAGTCCAGTCCTAAAGAGTGGATCTCTTCTTACAATGTTGACAACATTGGATTCCAGAGCCTGCAAGGCTACGCTAAGGCTAAAATTTAATAGTTGTAAATTTCACCATCATGGCCATGTCGAAGGTCTCGGCCTTAGCCTTACAGGAGTAATGTATGCTCCTAGGAATTTTCTTAAAGGACAGTTGCTGGACTTTCTGACATGACAATACCTTTCTTCAGGAAACATTTTGATTTCTACAAAGATGAGATCTTTTTTACTATTAGCTCCTAAGGTTGTCTGCAGCCTTAGCAATTTCCATTTTCCATTCACATGCTCATTCCACAATTATTTTTAGTGCCAAGTATATGCAAAGCAATGTGGTAGGTACTATGAAGGCAGCAAACAACACAAGCACAGTCTTTGCCCTCAGATTGTTTATTGCCTAATCTAGCTTAGATTAGGCAGGTACTGTGAATGCAGGAAACAACACAAGCACAGTCTCTGCTCTCAGGTTGTTTATTGCCTAATCTAGCTTAGAATTAGAGGCAAGTTGAATTCTCCTAACAGGTTTTGAGAGGAGAATGAGAATAAAGGGAAGAGAAAAGAAGGAGGAAAAGTGATTTGTGGGCATTTTTCCACAGGAGGAATGAAGAAAAAGGGAGCAGAGAAGAAGCAGAGCCTTGAGTTTTTTAAAAAATAACCCCGAGATAGATTTCATGAATGCTTATTAATATATTAATCATGACAGCAATATCTTCCTTCTCATATCCCACGAGAAAAAAAAAGTAGTGCATTGTGACATGAATAACCCAAATCAAGGTGGACTTGGCTAAAGAGCAACTAGCGTCAGCAACAACCAAAGTACTATATGATTATGAGTCTTCTGACATGTCCATGGAGTTCATTGTCTCATCACCTTAACAATCAATCCACAAATATATATGAGATTATAAATGCAATTTGCATCAACTGACAGATTAATTTGGGCCACAGCATGCTTAATTAACCCAAACACTGCTAAGTTTTTGTCTATCCTAAAAGCAAAATCAGATTTTTTTACAAGCCTTGTTTTTCCTCTGTGACAGGAACAAGTTTGGCATGTTCAAAGAAGAGCAGTAGAAGAGGGAGAGTTATAAGGATGAGGTCAGAGAGGTGGATCAAAACATTAGGGCCTTGTAAACATGGGTAAAGACTGGATGTGGGCTGAGTACAGTGGTTCAGACCTGTAATCCCAGCATTTTGGGAGGACAAGGCAGGAGGAACGCTTTAGTCCAGGAGTTTGAGACCAGCCTGGACAACAAAGTGAGAGCCTGTCTCTATAAAAAATAGAAAAAATTATCTAGGTGTGGTGATGTGTGCCTGTGGGCCCAGATACTCAGGAGGTTGAGGTGAGAGCATCATTCGAGCCCTAGGTGGTTGAGGATAAAGCGAGCTATGATGATGCCATTGTACTCCAGCCTGAGAGACAGAGCACAATCCTGTCTCAAAAAGAAAGAAAAAAAGAAAGAAAGAAGGAGAAGAAAGGAGAGAGAGAGGGTGGGAGGGAAGAAAGAAGGGAGGGAGGGAGGGAGGAAGGGAGGAAGGAAGAAAGGAAGGAAGGAAGGAAGGAAGGAAGGAAGGAAGGAAGGAAGGAAGGAAGGAATTAAGGAAAAGACAGAAGAGAAAGAAAGAAACAAAGAAAGAAAGAAAGAAAAGGAGGGAAAAGAAAGAATGAAAAGACAGTCTTTAGAAGCAGTGACCAGTGAAGTAGAAAAAGCAAGAAGAATGGAGACTCTGGAAGCCAAGTAAAGATATGTTTAAGGAGGGAATTAATGATCGTCAAATCAAATACTGTTAAGAGGCCAAGCCAAATGAGAACTGACATGCCACTGCTGGATTTAGCAAGATAGAGGTCACTGGTGGAATTTTTTTTTTCTTTTCTTTTTAGAGACAGGGTCTTGTTATGTTGCCCAGGTTGAGCCTCGAACCCCTGGGCTCAAGCAATCCTCTCATACTCAAGTAGCTAGGATTATAGGCATGAGCCATTGTGCCCAGCTTGCTGTTGAATCTGGACAAGGGTAGGCTTGGAGAAATAGTCCATTCCAGCTTTCTAGGGTAATGCTGGAATGGATGCTGTAATACTGGAAAAGAAGTGAATCAAGTTGAAAATGCAAGGTGACAAAGTAAAGACAGTAAAAATAGACATTTTGAATGGACTATTTCTATAAAAGGAAGTAGGAAAACGTGCCATATTTGAAGAAAGTTGTGCCACATAGTTGAAAAAAGATGAAGACACTAGAGAAAATTTATATCCTGCTGTATCCTGATGGGAGTGGTCAAGAAGAGAAGAAAAAATTGTGGATGCAGGGGATATTGAAATCGTTGGTGGGCCAAAGGGATGGGATCTAATGTGGAAATGTTGGCTTCAGATGGGAGCACTGATGGTTTATGCAAGGTAGCAGAAGGGAAGGCAAAGTGCATATCTACAGATCCTGGCAGGCTGATAGATTTAGTGAAGAAAAAATGAGGTGGTTTTTATTCTTATTGCTTCTATTTTCTCCAATTCAAAGGGTGGTCATTATCTAAAAGTTAGAAATGGAGTAAGTATGTTTGAGGTTTGAAGAAAGAAGAGAAGGTGTGAAATAATTATCTGGGAGGGTGGAAAAGGCCAGGGAAAATGTAGCAAGGTTGTTAAACAGAGTCAGGACTGATCTGAGATGTATGGTTAAAACATTTTTGAAGGAAGACCAGTCAACATAGTTACCATTTTTTTTTTTTTTTTTTTTTGAGACGGAGTCTCGCTCTGCAGCCCAGGCTGGAGTGCAGTGGCACGATCTCGGCTCACTGCAAGCTCCACCTCCTGGGTTCACACCATTCTCCTGCCTCAGCCTCCCGAGTAGCTGAGACTACAGGCGGCTACTATGCCCAGCTAATTTTTTTGTATTTTTAGTAGAGACGGGGTTTCACTGTGTTAGCCAGGATGGAGTTACATATTTTTTCTAGCAATGTTCAACTGCTCAGTGCTAGTGTGAAGTAGACAGAGAATTACATTTAAGACAGAGTTAGGTTTCTCCAGAAAGAAAAGAAAGTAATGTGCATGGAATGGATAGTAAAGAAGTGGTAGGTCACTGGATTGGCTACTCCAAAGGGTATGGTTGAGTGTGGTGATAGGGGTAGAGCTAGAAAGAGCCCCACCCTTTTAGAGACAGGGTCTTCTTATGTTGCCCAGGCTGAGCCTCGAACTCCTAGGCTGAAGCAATCCTCTCATACTCAAGTAGCTAGGATTATAGGCATGAGCCATTGTGCCCTGCTTGCTGTTGAATCTGGACAAGAGTAGGCTTGGGGAAATAGTCCATTCCAGCTTTCTAGGGTAATGCTGGAATGGAGTAGTTGGGACGCTGTAATACTGGAAAAGAAGTGAATCAAGTTGAAAATGCAAGGTGACAAAGACAGTAAAAATAGACATTTTGAATGGACTATTTCTATAAAGGAAAGTAGGAAAACATGCCACATTTGAAGAAAGTTGTGCCACACAGTTGAAAAAAGATGAAGACACTAGAGAGAATTTATATCCTGCTATATCCTATATCATGCTGTATGCTATATGGATATATTGCATAGTGAAGTCTGGGCTTTTAGTGTAACCATCAACCGAATAGTGTACACTGTACACATGACGTATAATTTTTCATCCCCCACTTCCTCCCACTCTTTCACCCTTCTGAATCTCCATTGTCTATTATTTCACTCTCTAGATCCATGTGAACACATTATTGATCATAAGAGTATAGGATTCTAGAAGTTAAGATTTTTGTTCTTGCCCATTAGGTCATGAACAATAAAAGAGAAAAATAAATAAATAAACAATATTTTGGGGGTGATATAGTGATATGGTAATAATAAATTCCCATTTATCAAGATATATGACCATGATGGTGTTTTGTTGAAATGAAGTGGAGGAAAATAATATTGGAAATGAGAAGACTATATGTGGTAGCTCACACCTGTAATCCCAGCACTTTCAGAGGCTGAGGCAGGAGGATTGCTTGAGCTCAGGAGTTTGAGACCAGCCTGGGCAACACAGTGAGACTCTGTCTCTACAAAAAAATAGAAAAAATTAGCTGGGTGTGGTGGTGTACACCTGTGGCCCCAGTTACTCAGAAGGCTGAGGTAACAGGATCACTTGAGCCTAGGAGGTCAAGGCTGCAGTAAGCTGTGATCATACCACTGTACTTCAGCCTGGGTGACAGAGCAACATCCTGTGTGTGTGAGAGAGAGAGAGAGACAGAAGAGAGAAAAAGGGAGAAATAAAAAGAGAGAGGGAAAGAGCAAGAGAAGGAAGGAAGAAGAAGGAAGGAAGGAAGGGAGGAAGGGAGGAAGGGAGGAAGGAAGAAAGGAAGGAGAGAGAAGATTAAGGAACTGAGAGGGTAGGGTGTTTACAAGGATTATTTTTTTGTGGATGCTAAAGTCACCAATCATAGCAGTATGGGATAGTGATGGACAGAGAGAGAGAAAACTCGATGCTAAAATCTTTGTTGAATAAGCAAGAGTTAGTAAGTGGCTGGTAGATGACTCAATAAAGAAGAATAGTGGTCTGTTGACATGTGCTTCAAAAAAGTTAAGGGGTTTTATTTATTTTGTTTTCTTTTGTTCTATTTTTAGGGAGAGGAATCATAAAAATACCTAAAAGCAACGACAAGAAACAAGGATATCACCTCTAGGTCCTACAAAAATAGGATGTAGGAGAAAACATAGTGACCACTGAGAGAGCTGAGAATGTAGTTTCTTCAAAAGTGAGTCAAACTTCAGTTAGAGAAAGAGGAACCATGAATTCCAAAGCACACAGTGGAAGAATTTGTTTGGTTGGGGAGGAGTGGGAAATTGGCTCAGATCTATGAATATACTAAACTATCTGAATGATAATGAATGAAGCAGCTGGTTTGGACTTCTGTTTGCTCTGAAGTTTATGACATTTGGCATAATGGGATTAATTCTGGTGGTCACCTAAGGGAAGGTGGGTATCAGTCTTCTTTTCTTAAAAAATTACAACATGTGGCCCCGTGGGATGGCTCGCAACTGTAATTCCAGCACTTTGGGAGGCCAAGGCAGGCAAATCACAAAGTCAAGAGAGCAAGACCATCCTGGTGAACATGGTGAAACCCCGTCTCTACTAAAAATACAAAAATTAGTTAGGCGTAGTGGTGCACACCTGTAGTCCCAGCTACTCAGGAGGCTGAGGCAGAAGAATCGCTTTAACCTGGGAGATGGAGGTTGCAGTCAGCCGAGGCCATGCCACTGCACTCCAGTCTGGTGACAGAGTGAGACTGTCTCAAAAAACAAAACAAACAAAAAAAAAAAAAACATGTTTCTTCTTTGGTTCATATTACATGAGTTTACAGCCATAAAAGACAAATGTAAGCATGCTTTCTTTATTTTTAGTTTTATACAGATTAAAGGGGTACAAGTGCAGTTTTGCTATATGGATATATTGCATAGTGAAGTCTGGGCTTTTAGTGTAACCGTCACCCGAATAGTGTACACTGTACACATTATGTAATTCTTCATCCCCCACTCCCTTCCACTCTTTCACCCTTCTGAGTCTCCATTGTCTATTATTTCACTCTCTACGTCCATGTGAACACATTATTTAGCTCTCACTTACAAGTGAGAACATGTGGTATTTGACTTTCTAAGTTATTTCACTTAAGATAATGGCCTCCAGTTCCACTTGTGTTGCTGCAAAAGATGTGAATTCAATATTTTATATGGCTGAGTAGTATTCCATGGTGTGTATGTACCTTTTTTTTTTTTTTTTTTTTTTGAGATGGAGTCTTGCTCTGTCACCCAGGCTAGAGTGCAGTGGCACAATCTCAGCTCACTGCAACCTCTGCCTCCCAGCTTCGGGTGATTCTCCTGCCTCAGCCTCCCGAGTAGCTGGGATTACAGGTGCCCACCACCATGCCAGGCTAATTTTTTGTATTTTTAGTAGAGACAGGGTTTCACCATGTTGGCCAGTCTGGTCTCGAACTACTGACCTCAGGTGATCCACCCATCTTGGCCTCCCAAAGTGCTGGGATTACAGGCATGAGCCGCTGCGCCTGGCCTAATCCTAGCATTTGGGGAGGCTGAAGCAAGGGGATTGCTTAAGGCCAGGAGTTTGAGATCAGCATAGGCAACATAGGGAGATACCCCATCTCTACAAAAAAATTTAAAAATTAGCCATGTATGGTTGCACACGCTTGCGGTCCCAGCTACACTGGAGGCTGAGGTGGGAGGATTGCTTGAGTCGAGGAGTTTGAAGCTGCAGTGTGCGATGATCACGCCACTATACTCTAGCCTGGGTGACAAAGCAAGACCCTGCCTCTAAAAAGAGAAAAAAAGAGAAAAAAATAGTTGTTGTTATTATATTATTTCCTTTTTGGCAGTTGCAATATTAATTCCTAACTGTTAAACATTTATTAACATTCACCATTTATCTGGATATTGTTTAAAAATTCAAAGCAGCTCAGAGCAAATGAAATTAGCAACGATTTAAAACAAAACCAAACCGAGTGAAAACTTACAGGCTGCTAAGTGTTTATCCAACAATGAACTGTGCTGGATAAATAGAAGGAGGACTACAGTTCAAAGAATTTAAACTCATGTCCCAACAAGCTAAAAGGTATTAAAAGTCTGAGTCTAACAGCCTTTTACCCACCCTCCAATACTCTTAACATAAATTAATGACACAGAATGATATTTGAAACAATGGGTGTTTTATTTTAACATTTCAAGTCCAAGGTGTTAACGTTTATTATTGGAGTTTGGAATGCCCAGATGGCTGCACTAGGATACTCATCAAACCTCCTTGAGTCTTGTTGGAATGCTACATACGGTTAATATATATAGCCCCAGCTTTGTACCTGATTTCTTAGTCCTAAGTAGGAGAGAGGCAGGTAGCAGCCTTGCCAGCTGTGTGGCCTTCCCTTCTATCCTGCTAAAAGTGGTATGATAGTAGGAAGAGAGCTGATTTTACCAGTGCAGGTGGTCCAAGCAATTTTATAATATGCTATTATTATAGTGATTTTGAGTAAGTCTTAATGAAAGCTATATTCAAAGTATAGTGGAGAGATAGATGACAAATAAGATTTGATTAAAATGATTTAAAAACCAGAACATTTCTATAAAAGTTTGAAATAGGTGGCTCTTTTGTGCTCAATCTTTTCCATCTTTCTAACTTCACCTATGTGCATTGTATAGTCATTACTCCCCTTGAGAAAAGCCTTGTTTCCAGATTTTTTTCCTCCTCAAGTCCTTTCCCAAAGCAGCTGCCAAAATCAACTTCCTCTGTTGCCATTCTGACAATGTCACTCCCTTCCTAAAATTCCCTTTAATGGCCCCTGTTGGTCTTTGTGTGAGAGGCAGACTTCTCGCACTGCCTTTAGGACAAACACACTATTTATTTATTTAAGGCTCAGATTTATTTAAGGCTCCTGCCTATTTTTACAAATCCACATGTCATTTCCCTCTCTATGTAGACTGATTACCTTTCAATGCCTTGACTTATGTTCATTAATGTTTACATTGTAAATATTTTCTCCAGTTTTGGCCAATAAGAGTTCCTTATTTTACTGCTATTTTCCTTTCTCATCTCAATCCCAGCGCAAATCTACACACACTAAAAACCTCTGGAGCTATTCCAAAATTTGATTGTTTTTGAAAAACTATACAAGAAATCATGCACTAAAAATTTTTTTCTGATTAAAAACTAAACAACATCAAAAACAAAGTACTTTTAAAGGATAAAAGTAATAGTGTGGAATTTCCCTAAGGCATGAAAAGACCTTTCAAAATGAATCACACGGCTGGCTGGGTGTGGTGGCTCACGCCTGTAATCCCAGCACTTTGGGAGGCCAAGGCAGGTGGATCACCTGAGGTCAGGAGTTCAAAACCAGCCTGGCCAACATGGTGGGACCCCGTCTCTATTTAAAAAAAATACAAAAATAAGCCGAGTGTGGTGGCAGATGCCTGTAATCCCAGCTACCTTGGGAGGCTGAGACAGGAGAATTGCTTGAACCTGGGAGGCAGAGTTTGCAGGGAGCCAAGATTGTGCCATTGCACTCCAGCGTGGGTGACAAGAGTGAAACTTCACATCAAATAAATAAGTAAGTCACAGGAAAAAATATCGAATGTTATGATCATGGGCAACTTCTAGGAAAAGGTTCTCCAGATTCTGAAACATACTAATGCTATGTTCTTTTTTTTCATCTTTTTTTTTTCTTTTTAACCTAGAAAACCTGAATTCAAGACCCACTTTTGTTATTTGCAAATTGTGTGATTTTTGTCATTTAATCTCTTTGAGCATCAGCTTCTTGTTGGTAAAGCGGAAATAACAATACCTATATGGGCTTTTTGGACAATTCAATGGCGTTTGTAAAGTAAAAAGCGCTGTACAAATACAAGAGATTATTATTACTTCCTTCAAGTGTTTTCTTTTGATTGTGAACTTTCCCAGGATTTCCCTCCTCATACACTTTTATTTATTTTATTTTTTAGAGACAAAGTCTCGCTCAAAGGCTGGAGTGCAGTGGTGCTGTAATAGCTCCCTGAATCCTCAAATTCCTGGGCTCAAGTGATCCTCCTGCCTCAGCCCCTGGAGGAGCTAGGACTGCAGGTGTGCACCACCATGCCTGGCTAATTTTTTGTTTTTTATTTTATACAGGTGGGAGTCTCACTATGTTGTCCAGGCTGGTCTCGCATTCCTGGCTTCAAGTAGTCCTCTTGCTTTGGCCTCCCAAAGTCCTGGAATTAGAGGCATGAGCCACCCCACCTGGCCCCACACATTTTTATCTGGGTGTAAATCTAGTAGTGCTGTTACAGACCTACCATCTAAATGGGAAATTGTGCTAAAGTTCTCTGAGATACTGATATTATTGCTAACATTTTTTTCTCTCAACAGTTATTGCATTTTATAGGAAACCAGACATACTAATTTCATTTTTTCATTATAATTTAAAAAATATAGAAAGCTTATAGGATAAAATAAAATGTATTGGTAACTTCACCATCCCTTCCCCCCACCTCCCCCCAAAAAACCAACTATTACAATTTTGGTGTATTTTTTTCATAGTTTTTCCAGGCACCTTAAAGGAATTATCTAATTTATTCTTCAAAACAACCTTGTGACCTAGGTGCTATTACCATGTTCTACTTTTCACAGAAGAAAAAAAGTCAGTTCAGAGACATGAACTTGCTCAAAGTCATATAGGTCAGGTGATCAGGTTAGGAATTGAGTCCTGGCCGCCTGCTGCTATATATATGTTCAATATAAAAAAAAAGTTTAAATAAGAAAATATATAGAAAGCAAAAATCCCCTGTATGCCATTCTCCAAAGAGAAACTCCATCCACTTTCTCTCTGTTTTTGAGTTGAACACTCCTAATAGTTTGGTATATATTCTTCCAGGATTATTATTTTTATTTTATTTTATTAGAAGTGTTTTTACCTTAATTTTAGGGGGTACATACTAGGTACAATTTTTAGTTTCTTTTTTGACAAAAAAATGAATTCATCTATATGTGTCTTGCATCTTGCCTTTTTGGCTTTGCTGTATTTCACAGACACCTTTTCATGTTGGTCCATGTATTAATCAGGACTCTTTATAGCAAAAATTAGACACCAGTTCAAACTACGTTAGATTAAAAAAGGATTTCTTTTCTGCAAAGTCCAGAGGTGTATCTGTACTCCATGTGCAGCTAGATCCAACTATTCTAAAGACAGCATCAAGAAACCTCTTTCTTCCATTCTGGTCTCTGCTTTCCTCTGTAGTGACTTCCTTCCCAGGCTCAACTAACGGTTGAGCAATCCCAGTGGAAGCAGTATGCCTTTTGCCAATACTTTCAGCTCAAATCTCAGTGTGGACAAGAGCCTAGCTTGAGTCGTGAGCCCATAGGTAGAACCAAGGGGTGGAATCAGCCTCAACATCACCACACTAACTGAAAGTGAGGAACACTTTGTTTTGCAAAAGAAAATCAAGGCATTGCTACCAAAAGAAGGAAGAGAGCCATCTGGGAAGCCGCAGCAATAAGCATTTGCTATGGTACATATCGATCTGCTTATGATGTGAGCTAGTTTTGGCAATTGGATTACAGTTTAGTTCAACTATTCTTTTTAGAGATGGGGTCTTGCTCTGCTGCTCAAGCTGGAGTACGGGGGTGTGACTGTAACCCCCTGCAAATAAATATGGAGGAAGTGACAGCGTGTGACCTCTGACACTAGGTCATAAAGGCATTGCAGCTTCCTCCTCTCTTTCTCAGATCACTCACTCTGCAGAAGCCTGATGCCTGATCATGAGGACACTCAACCAGCACTAAGGAGATGAACTGAGACCCCTGCTAGCAATCATGTTAGTAAGCTGCCTTGGAAGTGGATACTGCAGCCCCAAGAGAGCCTTCAGATGATTGTAACCCCAGCCTACATCTTGATCACAGTCTGGTAAGAGACCCTGAGCCAGAACCACACAGCTAAGCCACTCCCAAATTTCTGAGCCACAAAAACTATGAGATAATAAACGTATGTTGTTTTGAGCTGCTAAATCTTGGGATATTCTATTACACAGCAATGGATAACTAATATAGGGACTATACAGATGGTAAGCAATTTGAATCCTTGTTTGGTCAATTCTATAACTTACTTTAGATAAATGTGAAAAAAGACATAAGATTGATAATGTGGTAATAATCCCAGCTACTCAGGGGAGAATCACTTGAGCCCAGGAGTTCAAGGCTGCAGTGAACTGTGATTGTGCCATCGTACTCCAGCCTGGGTGACAGAGCAAGACTCCCATCTCTTAAAAAAAAGAAAAAAAATTATCAGAAATCTCTCTTGTCTCTTTTATGCAAATTTTCCTTTGTATTGTATATTCCAGTCTGTTTAGTTAACAGTTGTTTAGAAAAAAAAAATTGTTTAATGCTGAGCAATTTTATTTTTGTATTTTGGGGGTATATGAATTATACAGTTGTGTGCTGGCTTTATAAACTAATGATCTCTAGAAAAGATAATATTCATACTCTTGTTTTCTAAAATTAAATCCATCTCAATTTTCCTCATTCAGTTTCGTGTCTGGCTTCTTTAGCATTTGTCATTTAAATTTGGAAAAACAGGCCAGGCATGGTGGTGGCTCACGCCTGTAATCCCAACACTTTGGGAGGCCGAGGCAGGCAGGTCACCTGAGGTCAGGAGTTCGAGACCAGCCTGGCCAACATGGTGAAACCCTG
The DNA here is from genome assembly GCF_000951045.1 of Mandrillus leucophaeus. NCBI lineage: Eukaryota > Metazoa > Chordata > Mammalia > Primates > Cercopithecidae > Mandrillus > Mandrillus leucophaeus. The sequence goes on from NW_012101010.1 coordinate 222,187, forward strand.
TCTCTACTAAAAATACAAAAATTAGCCACACGCGGTGGCAGGCGCCTGTAGTCCCAACTACTAGGGAGGCTGAGGCAGGAGAATCGCTTGAACCCGGGAGGTGGAGGTTGCAGTGAACCGAGATCATGCCCCTGTGTTCCAGCCTGGGTGACACTGACACTGTCTCAAAAAATAAATAAATAAATAAATTTGGAAAAACATTTTAAAGAAAATATTACAGTTTTTTGCTTTATTAGAACAGTTTTTTGGACAACTTTGGAAAAGGACTTTGCATTTGTTAGTTTTCATTCTTAAATCACTTTTATGATTTTTTTTTCTTTTTCTCTTTTCTACTCAGGAACACTCTACCGTTTTAAATTTATAAAGAATGTTTACAACTCACTTCAAATTCTGGATTTTTAAATTAGACCACAGATACACAACATAAGATTGATTGGGCTCATCACACTCTGTTTGATAGGACAGAATTATCACTGCCCTTGCCCTTTTAAATTAACTTTTTTTTCTTTTTTTTCTTTTTTTGAGACGGAGTCTCGCTCTGTTGCCAGGCTGGAGTGCAGTGGCGTGATCTTGGCTCACTGAAACATCTGCCTCCCAGGTTCAAGAGATTCCCCTGCCTCAGCCTCCTGAGTAGCTGGGACTACAGGCATGTGCCACCACGCCCAGCTAATTTTTTTGTATTTTTAGTAGAGATGGGGTTTCACCATCTTAGCCAGGATCGTCTCGATCTCTTGACCTCATGATCTGCCCACCTCGGCCTCCCAAAGTGCTGGGATTACGGGCCTGAGCTACTGCACCTAGCCCATTTCTTTCTTTTTTGAGGTAGGATCTTGCTCTGTTGCCCAGACTGCAGTGCAGTGGTGCCATCATAGTTCACTGCAGCCTCAAACTCCTGGGCTCAAGCGACTCTCCTGCCTTAGCCTCTGGGGTAGCTGGGACCACAGGCACACACCACCAACAGGTGGCTATTTTTTTCAATTTTTTTTGTAGAGACAGGGTCTCGATATGTTACCCACACTGGTCTCAAACTTCTAGCCTCAAGTGATCCTCCCACCTCAACCTCCTGAGTAGCTGAGACTATGGTGCTTATGAATTTGTTTAAAATGCAGATTCTGATTGAGTAGGCCTGAGCGGGAGCTCAGGAGGAGTTCAGGTTTATAGTGAGCTATGATTGAGCCACTGCACTCCAGCCTGGGTGAAGAGCAAGCTCCTGTCTCCAAAAAGAAAAAGAAAAGAAAAAAATCCGAGAGGCACTGATCTAGAGCAGGGACTAGATCTAAATTCTGGATCTACCACTTATTAGCAATATGAACTACAGTAAATTATATGCCACCCTTGTATCTCAACTTCCTCATCTATAGAGTGAGGATAATACTACCAAGTATCTATCAGGTTGTTATAAGGATTCATATTATATTGCTCTAAAGTGTTTAGAACAGTACCTGACTCATACTAAGTGTGTAATAAATGTTAGGCATTATTATTAATTCCCTTTCTTGCCTCTTTTTAAAAGTATATTTCTTGATCTCTTCTTTCCATCATTTTAATCACTGGTTTCCAGTTGCAGGCTGGCCCAAGCAAAATCAACTGAGAGCACTTAAAAATTTAGATTCCTCCTTCTCATCTCTGATGATTCTGCTTCAGTAGATTTGGGGAGGGGCTCAAGAGAATCTGTATTTTAAAAACTTCCCAAGGTGATTGGATGCTCAAAGCCACTGTTTTAAACGTGGGTGTTTCCCAGGGTTCATTTTACTCTTTTGCTACTACGACATCAGCTTCATCTGTGGCCTGATGTCTGTAGCCTGGATGTTTTCCTGAGCCCCAGATCAGGCACTGTCGCTTTGTATCAGAAGAATACACGTGTCATTTTATTTAGTTCTCAAAATAAGAGGTGGATACTATTAAAATACTATTTTTACAAACAAGGGGACCAAAGCACACTCAGTGTCATAGAGCTAGTAGCTCCAGACCAATACATCCAACTGTTCACTACAGCTCTTCACTTGGGTATTCTGCTATGTTTTGTGTATGCTCTCTCCAAAACCCAGATATTGCAAATATGATGATATTAAGAGGTGAGGCTAGCTGAGGGCAGTGGCTCAAGCCTGTAAGCCCAGCACTTTGGGAGGCCAAGGTAGGAGGATCACTTGAGCCCAGGAATTCAAGACCAGACTAGACAAGTTGGTGAAACTTCATCTCTACAAAAAATACAAAAAAAATTAGCTGAGTGTGGTGGCATGCATCTGTAATCCCAGCTACTCAGGAAGCTGAGGTGGTTCAATTACCTGAGCCTGAGAGTTTGAGGCTACGGTGAATGGTGATTGCACCACTGCACTCCAGCCTGGGTGACAGGGTGAGACCTATCTCCAAAAAATAAATAAATAAATAAATAAAAAAGAAAAAAGATGGTGCCTCAAGGGATGATCCCTTGAGGGCTGCTCCCTTATTAATGGGATTAAGGACCTTATAGAAGAGGCATCGCAGCATTTGACTGGCTTGCCCTAACCCCTTCCTCCACATGAAAACATAGTGTTCCTCCCCTCTGAAGAATGCAGCCCTCACCATACAATTGAACCTGCTGGTGCACTGATCTTGGACTTCTCAGCCTCCTACAAGATATACATTTCTGTTTTTGGTAAATTACCCAGCCTGCGGCATTCTGTTATAGCAGCACAAAGGAACTAAGACAATTGTAAACTCAGCACATCCAACACTCAGCTGACATACTTCTCTCCCTCAATCAAATTTTTCTCCCTCTAGTATTCTCTGGGGCAGTCAGGGGTTCTACCACCCAGTACTGTTACCAAACCTGAGAGTCATTCTTGTCCTCTTCCTCTTTAACAACCCTCCTTAGTTGGTAACCACATCCTTTTGATTATATGTTTTTATTATTTCTTAAATCTGTTCACCTATCTTTATCACCACTTCAACCATCTTAGTTCAAGCCTTTTTTATTCTTTTTCCTTGTATTACTAAAACAGCCTTAATTAATATAGCTGTTCTCCTTTCCTTTAATTTAATCTGTTACCTACACAGCTCATAGTGATTTTTCTACAATTCAAATCTTATTTTTATTTATTTATTTATTTTTGAGATGGAGTAGCTGGGACTACAGGCACATGCCGCCACGCCCGGCTAATTTTTTTGTATTTTTAGTAGAGACGGGGTTTCACCGTATTAGCCAGGATGGTCTCGATCTCCTGACCTCATGATCCGCCCACCTCGGCCTCCCAAAGTGCTGGGATTACAGGCGTGAGCCACGGTGCCTGGCCCAAAGCTTATTTTATTTCCATTTCCTTGTTTAAAATCCATCTATGGCTTCCCTATTGCCTTCAAGATAAAATGTAAAGGCGAGGCGTGGTGGCTCATGCCTGTAATCCCAGCACTTTGGGAGGCCAAGGTGGGCAGATCACCTGAGGTCAGGAATTCGAGACTAGCCCGGCCAACATGGCTAAACCCCATCTCTACTACAAATACAAAAAAATTAACTGGGAGCGGTGGTGGTCACCTATAATCCCAGCTACTTAGGGAGGCTGAGGTAGGGAGTATTGCTTGAACCTGGCAGGTGGAGGTTGCAGTGAGTCGATTGTGCCACTGCACTCTAGCCTGGGTGACAGAGTGAGACTCCATCTCAAAAAATAAATAAATAAATAAATAAAAATTTTAAAAGTTAAAAAAAGTTAAAATGTAAAATCCTAATTATGACATTTGAGGCCCTTCATGATATGGCCTCTGTCTACCTTATCAGCTCTTATCATCTTCTCTCTGCCACCTTATTCTCTAGCTATTACTAATAACATTTGTAGGATGCCCAAGCACCCCACTCTTTCACCTGTTTGTGCATCTGCTGCACTTTCTGCCCTAAGCACCCATTCCTTTATTCTTCCTTTGGCTAACTAACTGCAGTCCCTCAAAATCACCTCTCCCAGAAAGTTTGCCCTGCTATGTTTTCCTCTAATGACCTAGGTTCCCTTTAATCACAGTAGTGACTTTATTGTATTATAAATTGCAGACTTAAGTACTTAACCATATGGGTTCCAAAATCAGACTGGAGTTGAATGCTAGTATCACTGGTTACTAGCTCTGTGACATTGAGTGTTCTTTTTAATTTCAGTGCTTTGGTACCCTTGTTTGTAAAATATTATTTAATAGTATCTACCTCTTATTTTGAGAAGTAAATGAAATGATACATGCAAAATTCTTAGAACAGTGCCTGGTGCTTGAGAAATATTAGGTATTATTATTATCTCTGCCAAAAATATCTAGATTTTTAGGAGCAGAGTGCGTTAGCTTTTTAGGAACTGGGTGTGTGTGTGTGTGTTTAAGAGAGGAGATCTTACCACATTGTCTAGGCAGACCTCGAACTTCCTGGGCTCAAGGGATACTCTTATCTGTCCCTGGCATATGATATATACTCACTAATGACTATAATTTATTTATTTATTTATTTAGTCTTTTAAGAAATATTAGTTGAGCACCTGAGTGTCAGGCACTGTTCTAGGCACTAGGGATGCCTCAGTGAAAAAAAATTAAAATCCTGCCTCCTGGGGTTTACCTAGAGACGGACAAGGAATAAGTAAAATGAGAGGTTAGATTGTAGTAAGTGCTACCAAAGTGGAGCAATAAAAAAAAGGCAGGGAATAGAAGTGGGACAGGAAATGTCTGCAATGGGTAGTGATTGAGGATGGGAGAAAAAGAAGAGAGGAGTTGCAGTTTTCTTTTTTCTTTCTTTCTTTTTTTTTTGAGATGGAGTCTTGCTCTGTCACTTAGGCGGGAGTGCAGTGGTGTGATCCTCCCGAGACATACCGAGATGTCCAAGGTCTATCTGAGTCAAAGTGCACCCCAAAATTTGGAAATCAGAAAGACAAGAAAGAACCAGCGAAGGAAACTGAAAAAGAGTGGTCAGTGAGATAGAGGGAAAAAAGGAAAGGGGGCCAAATTTTGGAACAAGAAAAATGTCTGCAATGGGTAGTGATTGAGGATGGGAGAAAAAGAAGAGAGGAGTTGCAGTTTTCTTTTTTCTTTCTGTTTTTTTTTTTTTTTTTTTTTTTTTTTTGAGACGGAGTCTTGCTCTGTCACTTAGGCTGGAGTGCAGTGGTGTGATCCTCCCACCTCAGCCTTACAAGTAGTTGGGACCACAGGCACACACCACCATGCCTGGCTAATTTTTTGTGTTTTTAATAGAGAGAGAGTTTTGCCATGTTGTCCAGGCTGGTCTCAAACTCTTGAGCTCAGGCCATCCAACTGCCTTGGATTCCCAAAGTGCTGGCATTGTAGGTGTGAACCACTGCACCTGGCCTGATCCCTTCTCATTAGATCTCCCACTACCACCTTGATTCACATCACCATGATCTCTTGCCTAACTTATTGCAGAAGTCCCCTAACTGGCCTCCACGTCTTGCTTCACTTTACTCTTAACACAGTAGCCAGAGTGATTTTGTTAAAAGTCAGATAGCCACTCCTTTACTCAGAATGCTCCAAATGGCTTCCATTTCTCCAATAAAAGCCAAAGTCTTTACAATAGCATGGGAGGCCCTGCAGTCTTTCTCCTCCTTTCCTCCAGACCTTATACTCCACCATTCTTTCCCTCATTAATTACACTCCAGCAGCAGTGCTCTTGCATTTTCTCAGACATGCCAAGCACGTACCCATCTTAGGCTCTGTGTAATTGCCCTCAGATATCTACATAATACAGTTCACCATTCCTGAGCCTGGGAGGTGGAGGTTCCAGTGAGCCAAGATCGTGCCACTGCACTATAGTCTGGGCAACAGAGCGAGATCCTATCTCAAAATAATAATAATGATGATAATAATAATAATAATAATGAGAAGGGATCAGATTATGGATATACTTTGAAGATAAGTCCAGTAAGAGTCACAAAGAAATTTTATGTAGAGTGAGAGAGAAAGAAGAGTCAAGGATGCTTCCACAGATTTTTAGTCAAATGAAATGGAAACAGGAACAGCCTTCAAATGAGATGAAGAAGATGAAGAAGACTGAAAAGAAGAATTTCATTTTTTTTTTTTCTGTTGTGGTGTTAAAGACCAGGAATTTGGTTTGAGGTATGTAAAGTCTGAGATTCAAATTAGATACATGTAGGCAGACATATGCATCTGAAGATACATGTAGGCAGACATATGCATCTGAAGTTCCAGAGAGAGGTCTATACTAGAAAACTAAATTTGGGGCTGGGCACAGTGGCTCATGCCTGTAATCCCAGCACTTTGGGAGGCCAAAGCAGGTGGATCATTGAGGTCAGGAGTTCAAGACCAGCCTGGCCAAGGGTGAAACCCTATCTCTACTAAAAATACAAAAAAAAAAAAAAAAAATTAGCCAGGCTTGGTGGCACATGCCTGTATTCCCAGCTACTTGGGAGGCTGAGGCAGGAGAATAGCTTGAACCCAGGAGGCGGAGGTTGCAGTGAGCCGAAATCATGCCACTGCACTCCAGTCTGGGCAACAGAGTGAGACTTGGTCTCAAAAACAAAACAAAACGAAACTAAACTAAACTAAACTAAATTTGGCATTTATCGTATGGTATTTAAAGCCTTGAAACCAGAGGTTACCAAGAAAGTGACTACCGAGATGTCCAAGGTCTATCTGAGTCAAAGTGCACCCCAAAATTTGGAAATCAGAAAGACAAGAAAGAACCAGCGAAGGAAACTGAAAAAGAGTGGTCAGTGAGATAGAGGGAAAAAAGAAAAGGGGGCCAAATTTTGGAACAAGAAAAGAGAATAAAGGAGTGATTGACTGTGTCAAACACTTTAGAATAGGTCACATAATACAAGGATAGAGAATTGAAAGATTGATTTAATAACACAAAGGTCATGGAGACTTTGACAAGGACATTTGCCTATGGTAAAAGTGTTTGGAGTGAGTCCAAGAGAGACTGGGAAGATAGGAATTGGACACAGGAAGTAGAGATAATTCTTTCAAGGAGTTTTGCCATAAAAGAGCAAATAAATGAGGATGTGAGGTCAGGAAAAGCTTTGGGATTTTTGTTGCTGTTAAAGGTGAGAATCATAACTCACTTATAAGCTGATGGGAATTTTCTTATAGTGAAGAGAAATCAAGGATGGGAGACAGAATGGGTAGAACTGCTGGAGATGAGTACCTTGAGTAGGTGCTCAACCTTGAGTAGGTGAATACCTTGAGTAGGTGAGAGAGGATGGAATCTACCTCACAAGTACAGGGCTGGTCTTGGATAAGAGCACAGGCAGAAGAGCTGTGTGTGCCATGGAGGAAAAGATACTATATGGGTACAGGTGCAGAAGAATTCCACAGGCTCTTGTCATGACCTCTATCCGGCATGATGCAGGATGGGTGTCAAGTTAAGAGCCTGTGGAATTCCACTTGCATCTTTCAAGAAATATCACAACACTTTTTCTATTACATATTATAATTTTTCATTTAATGAAACATTTTCAAAAGAGCCTGGTATACGTGATACTGTTGATACGGTGGGGGGTCCCTTTACTTGTAAGAGTTGGTATTGTGGGCAAAACAGGTAAACACACAACTGTGATGCGGTAAGTGTTATCTTACAGGCATATGAAAATGCTGCAGGAACTGGTTGGGGGTGGTGGTTCATGCCTGTAATCCCAGCTCCTTGGGAGACAGAGGTGGGTGGATCACCTGAGCCCAAGAGTTCGAAACCAGCCTGGGCAGCATGGTGAAATCTCATCTCTACAAAAAATAAAAAATTAGTTGGGAGTAGTGGCATGTGCCTGTAGTCCCAGCTACTTGGGAGGCTGAGGTGGGAGGCTCACTTGAGCTGGGGAGGTGGAGGTTGAAGTGAGCCAACGATCAGCTACACTGTGCTCCAGCCTGGGTGACAGAGTGAGACCCTGTCCCAAAGCGGGAACAAACAAACAAAAACTGGCCTAAAGCTGCTAATATTTTAGCTTTGTGGCCTGGAAACTTCTAGCATTCCTATAACAGGCATCAAACTTGCTTCTATATCAGAAAGTATTTGGCTCTTGAGTCAAAGTTGTAAAAACATTTTTTTTCATGTGACACTTTTTCTTAAGAGGAGCTCGTGAATAACTATAATAACTATTTAAATGTTACAGTTAACTTGAATTTTGAACATTTGATGAGAGTTGTAAAAATATATATTTTAAACTTTCAGAGAACAAAAATGTAAGACCCACTTTCTTAGAAGTTACTATTATAAATAAATCATTTTGTAGTTCTAATCTCGTTAAAATTTTTTTTTTAAGACTGAGATTGATGTGTAGGACCCAGCTGCAAAATTCAAACCAGTTACATGCAGCTGCACTCTGGTTCCCCTAATTCATCTAACAGCTCTTAGTGCATTCTATAAGTGGCAATAGAAAAGGCACAGCAGATGTGCAAGATGGCTCCTGAAATCTAAAGTGGGACAGATGATTCTCGGTTTGATTGACAGCATGAGGAGCACTGTAGTAAGGGTCCCCTCCTGTGGAGGGCTTTTTTTTTTTTAATCCTTGCTTCTGCCTGAAAATGAAACTATCCAAGAAAGAGAAGTAGGGGATGGCTATTCAGAAAGCCTTTTTTTTTTTTCCTTCAAATATTTGTTGTAGTGAATTTATAAAGTCACCTAGATGTGGAAAAAACTGTCCTTCTCTAACTTTTAACTAAGAGCTAACTCTGCATATTTATAACAAAGTAGACAGATTGGTGTTTGAATGCAATACTCAGAATATTGGAGATACAGCTGGAATTAAGGCAAAACCAAAAATAATATAATTTATACAACAGCATTGATGAGAGCTAGAATAGTGATCGTTGGAAGCCCTATTTTCCCTTTAAAAATGAACTATTTGTTTTAAATTTTAATCACAAAGTTAGACAAACTATTTGCAATAGTTTACCAGGAATGGTTCTAAATTAACAGTCTAGGGTGTGTCACTTTTATGCTTACCTCTGTCTCTCTCTTTTCCAGACTCCTTTCTAGTACTTTAAGTCTTCAAGAAAAACAAAAAAGAACTCACATTTTCTGCATGCAAACCAAGTCCTGGATGCTGTGTTAGGTACTTTATAACTTTATATGATTTAGTATCTCAGAGATATTAATAGATTCTTCTTAGGTTCATATAAATACTGACACACGGGCTCCATGATTTTATTGATGCTTCTCTTCATCTTCTGCCGAAAAAAGGAAAACAAGAACAAAATATACCTCAAAAGAATAGTCCATATATTCAGATACATTCTGGGAGTGCAGGATTTCTGAAGTCCTCTTAAACCATTTCTAGAAGAGGCTGGGTGTGGTGGTTCATACCTGTAATCTCAGCACTTTGGGAGGCTGAGACAGGCAGATCATGAGGTCAGGAATTCGAGACCAGTCTGGCCAACACAGTGAAACCCCATCTGTACTAAAAATACAAAAAATTACCCGGATATGGTGGTGTGCACCTGTAATCCCAGCTACTTGGGAGGCTGAGGCAGGAGAACTGCTTGAAACCAGAAGGCGGAGGTTGCAGTGAGCTGAGATCATGCCATTGCACTCCAGTATGGGCAACAGTGTGAGACTCCATCTCAAAAAAAAAAAAAAAGGAAAGCAAAGAAAAAATTTTTTCTAGAAGAAATTCACACAGTGGCAGATGCAAGATTTCTCTCTAGACAACACTTGGGATTGACAATGTATTTGCAAGAAATATCTGGGAGGTAATTGTCTTGAAACTTCATTTGCATGAAACTATGCTTTTTTGGAATGACCTGCAAAACTTGCCAGGGAATTTACATTTCTTCATAAGCCTGCTTTTTGGAGGGTCTTTAAGAAGTGCTGCACTTTGATAAAGAGTCTGAAAACTATAGTGGATCTTACATATGAACAAATCTTTACTTCCGTGGCTCAAGAACTAAACTAGGTTCTGACAATGTGGACAGGGCTGCCTCAGTTCTTGTAAAATTCTCAAATCTCCACTTCATTGGCTTGGAGGAAATCAAACTGTTGAACTAGCCAGGAGCTCAGAACCCCCAGGGTCCCAACATTACTTTCCCTTTCACTTCCCATTACCTCTGCTTTAATGACAACAAAGCTTTTCGTGGCCAAGGTGTAAATTCATTGAATATGAAATATTTATATTCCACCATCTAGTCAACAAAATATTCTTTCAGCTTTCCCACATAGGTAATCCCACACATACCTGTTCTTTGGCATCATACTGACTACCAGATCTTTGATACTTTTAACTTTATTCCTATCTGATTATCTTCCTTTCATCCCTACTCAGCTTCACTTCCATTGCCCATAATTTCAACCATTCTCTTGCCAATATCCTCAACTACTTTGTCTTTCTATCACAAATGTATAAAGTAGCCTGTATTCTGTAACTTTCATTACCTTCTTCCTCCTAGTCACACAGGATGGGTCAGCCCTTCTCCCATTTATGTCTATTTATCCACCTGTGCATCTCTCTCTCTCTGTTTAGACATTCTATACCAATATGTCCCAATATCTTTTATATCCTGGCACACATAGAAAAACGATAATCTTTGTGCAGTTCACTAGAATAAACTGGAGGTGATCGGGACATCTATATAGCGTTTAGTTGATATACGCTAATTGCAATTAAAAATACAAAATACAGTCAAGAGATTGAGACCATCCTGGCCAATATGGTGAAACTCCATTTCTACTAAAAAATACAAAAAATTAGCTGGGCATGGTGGCACATGTCTGTAGTTCCATCTACTCAAGAGGCTGAGGCAGGGGAATTGCTTGAACCTGGGAGGTGGAGGTTGTAGTGAGCCGAGATCACGCCACTGCACTCCAGCCTGGCGACACAGCAAGAGTCTGTTTAAAAGAAAAGAAAAAGGAAGATAATAAAAGATAATAAATACTGGCCTTTTATGAATAAATATGGAATTTTATAAAACTTTGAAATAATATCTTTTAAAACTTGGGCTTGCTTCTCAAAATACAACTTCTTACTATTTACTATTAGGCTTAAATTTGAAATGGTGGCAAGGCACGGTGGCTCACGCCTGTAATCCCAGCACTTTGGGAGGCCGAAGCAGGAGGATCATCTGAGATCAGGAGTTTGAGACCACCCTGACCAACACGGCAACACCCTGTCTCTACTAAAAATACGAAAATTATCTGGGCATGGTTGTGCACCTCTGTGATCCTGCTACTCGGGAGGCTGAGGCAAGATAACCACTTGAACCTGGGAGGTGGAGGTTGCAGTGAGCGGAGATTGGGCCAGTGCACTCTAGACTGGGTGACAGAGTGAGACTCCCTCCTCACCCAAAAAAGGGGTGGGAGAGGGGCCAAGATGGCTGAATAGGAACAGCTGCGGTCTGCAGCTCCCAGCAAGACCAACGCAGAAGGTAGGTGATTTCTGTATTTCCAACTGAGGCACCCAGTTCATCTCATTGGGGCTGGTTAGACAGTGGGTCCAACTAATGGAGAGTGAGCAGAAGCAGGGTGGTGTGTCGCTTCACCCGGGAAGTGTAAGGAGCCAGGAACCTCCCTACCCTAGCCAAGGCAAGCCATGAGGGACTGTAATACCCAGCCAGGTTACTACACTTTCTCCATGGTTTTTGCAATCTGCAGATCAGGAGATTCCTACCAGGGCCCTGGGTTTCAAGTACAAAACTGGGTGGCTGTTTGGGCAGACACCAAGTGAGCTGTAGAAGTATTTTTTCATACCCCAGTGGCACCTGGGACTGTGCTACCCAGCCGGGTTACTACACTTTTTCCAAGGTTTTTTCAATCTGCAGATCAGGAGATTCCCACCAGGGCCCTGGGTTTCAAGCACAAAACTGGGGGGCTGTTTGGGCAGACACCAAGCTAGCTGCAGAAGTATTTTTTGATAATCCAGTGGGGCCTGGAATACCAGCAAGACAGAACCGTTTACTTCCCTAGAAAGGGGGCTGAAGCCAGGAAGCCAAGTGGTCTAGCTCAGTGGGTCCCACTTCCACAGAGCCCAGCAAGCTAAGAACCACTGGCTTGAAATTCTTGTTGCCAGCACAGCAGTCTGAAGTCGACTTGGGATGATCAAGCTTGGTGTGGGGAGGGGCATCCGCCATTACTGAGGTTTTAGTAGGCAGTTTTCTCATAACAGAGCTAAGGAGACTGGGAGGTCTGGGCTGGGTGTGGCAAAGCAGCTGTGGCCAGACTGCTTCTCTAGATTTCTCCTCACTGGGCAGGGCATCTCTGAAGGAAAGGTGACAGCCCCAGTCAGGTGCTTACAGACAAAAACCCCCAGCTCCCTGGGACAGAGCACCTTGGGGAAGGGGCGGTTTTGGGTGCAGCTTTAGCGGATTTAATCATTCCTGCATACTGGCTCTGAAGAGAGCAGCTGATCCTGACAAGAGGGATTCTCCCAGCACAGCGCACCAGCTCTTCTAAGGGACAGATTGCCTCCTCAAGTGGGTCCCCGACCTCTATGCCTCCTGACTGGGAGAAACCTCCCAACAAGGGTTGACAAACACCTCATACAGGAGAGCGCCAGCTGACATCAGGCCAGTGCCCCTCTGGGACGAAACTTCCAGAGAAAGTAGCTGGCAGAAATCTTTGTTGTTCTGCAGCCTCCCCTGGTGATATGCAGGTGAACAGGGTCTGGAGTGGATCTCCAGCAAACTGCAGCAGACCTGCAGAAGAGGGGCCTGACTGCTAGAAGAAAAACTGATCAATATCAGCATAAAGGATCCCCACATAAAGACCCCATCCAGAGGTCATCAGCCTCAAAGATCAGGTAGATAAATCCATGAAGATGAGGAAAAAACAGTGCAAAAATGCAGAAAAATCCAAAAACCAGAATGCCTATTCTCCTCCAAATGATCTTAACTCCTCTCCAGCAAGGGCACAAAACTGGACAGAGAATGAGTTTGATGAATTGACAGAAGTGGGCTTCAGAAGGTGGGCAATAACAAACTCCTCTGAACTAAAGGAGCATGTTCCAACCCAATGCAAGGAAGCTAAGAACCTTGATAAAAGGTTACAGGAACTGCTAACTAGAATAACCAGTTTAGAGAGGAACATAACTGACCTTATGGAGCTGAAAAACCCAGGAGGAGAACTTCATGAAGCATATACAAGTATCAATAGCTGAATTGATCAAGAGGAAGAAAGGATATCAGAGATTGAAGGTCAACTTAATGAAATAAGGCATGAAGACAAGATTAGAGGAAAAAAAATGAAAAGGAATGAAAAAAACCTTCAATAAATATGGGAATATGTGAAAAGACCAAACCTACAATTGATTGGTGTACCTGAAAGTGATGGGGAGAATGGAACCAAGTTGAAAAACACACTTCAAGATATTATCCAGGAGACTTCCCCAACCTAGCAAGACAGGCCAACATTCAAATTCAGGAAATACAGAGAACACCACTAAGACATTCCTAAAGAAGAGCAACCCCAAGACACATAATGGTCAGATTCTCCAAGGTGGAAATGAAGGAAAAAAATGTTAAGGGCAGCCAGAGAGAAAGGTCAGGTCACCTACAAAGGGAAGCCCATCAGACTAATAGTGAATCTCTCTGCAGAAACCCTACAAGCCAGAAGAGAGTGGGGGCCAACATTCAGCATCCTTAATAGCTAGCCAAACTAAGCTTCATAAGCGAAGGAGTAATACAATCCTATACAGACAAGCAAATACTGAGGGATTTTGTCACCACCAGGTCTGCCTTACAAGAGCTCCTGAAGGAAGCACTAAATATGGAAAGAAAAAACTGGTACCAGCGACTGCAAAAACAACCCAAAATATAAAGACCAATGACACTATGAAGAAACTGCATCAACTAATATGCAAAATAACCAGCTAACATCATGATTAGGATCAAATTCACATATAGCAATGTTAGCCTTAAATGTAAATGGGATAAATGCCCCAATTAAAAGACACAGACTGGCAAATTGGATGAAGAGTCAAGATCCCTCAGTGTGCTGTATTCAGGAGACCTATCTCACATGCAAAGACACACATGGGCTCAAAATAAAGGGATGGAGGAAGATCTACCAAGCAAAAAAAAAAAAAAAAAAGGAGGGCTTGCAATCCTAGTCTCTGATAAACAGACTTTAAACCAACAAAGATCAAAAAAGACAAAGAAGGGCATTATACTATGATAAAGACATCAATGCATCAAGAAGAGCTCAGTACCCTAAATATATACGCACCCAATACAGGAGCACCCAGATTCATAAAACAAGTTCTTAGAGACCTACAAATAGACTTAGATTCCCACACAATAATAATGGGAGACTTTAACACTCCACTGTCAATATTAGACAGATCAATGAGACAGAAAATTAACAAGGACTTGAATATTCAGGACTTGAA
>NW_012101010.1:236766-237766 GCF_000951045.1 Mandrillus leucophaeus
ATGAGTGAACTCCCATTCACAATTGCTACAAAGAGAATAAAATACTTAGGAATACAACTTACAAGGGATGTGAAGGACCTCTTCAAGGAGAACTATGTACCACTGCTCAAGGAAATAAGAGAGGACACAAACAAATGGAAAAACATTCAATGCTCTTGGATAGGAAGAATCAATATTGTGATAATGGCCCCACTGCCCAAGGTAATTTATAGATTCAATGTTGTTCCCATCAAGCTACCAGTGACTTTCTTCACAGAAATAGAAAAACTACTTTAAATTTCATATGGAATCAAGAAAGAGCCCATATAGCCAGGACAATCCTAAGCAAAAAGAACAAAGCTGGAGGCATCATGCTACCTGACTCCAAACTATACTACAAGGATACAGTAACCAAAACAGCATGGTACTTGTACCAAAACAGATGTATAGACCAATGGAACAGAACAGAGACCTCAGAAATAACACCATGCATCACAACCATCTGATCTTCAACAAACCTGACAAAAACAAACAATGGGGAAAGGATTCCCTATTTAATAAATGGTGCTGGGAAAACTGGCTTAGCCATATGCAGAAAACAGAAACTGGACCACTTCCTTACACCTTATATAAAAATTAACTCAAGATGCATTAAAGACTTAAATGTAAAACACAAAATCATAAAAACCTTAGAAGAAAACCTAGGCAGTACCATTCAGGACACAGGCATGGGCAAAGACTTCATGACTAAGACACCAAAAGTAATTGCAACAAAAGCCAAAATTGACAAATGGGATCTAATTAAACTAAAGAGCTTCTGCACAGCAAAGAAAACTATCATCAGAGTGAACAGGCAACCTACAGAATGGGAGAAATTTTTTGCAAGCTACCCATCTGACAAACATCTAATATCCTGAATGTATAAGGAACTTAAACAAATTTACAAGAAAAAACAACCCCATCAAAAAGTGGGCAAAGGATATGAACAGACACTTCTCAAAAGAAGACATTTATGTGGCCA
>NW_012101010.1:242466-244347 GCF_000951045.1 Mandrillus leucophaeus
ACAATAATAATGGGAGACTTTAACACTCCACTGTCAATATTAGACAGATCAATGAGACAGAAAATTAACAAGGACTTGAATATTCAGGACTTGAATTCAGCTCTGGACCAAGCGAACCTAACAGACATCTGCAGAACTCTCCACCCCAAATCAGCAGAATATACATTCTTCTCAGCATCACATAGCATGTATTCTAAAATCGATCACATAATTGGAAGTAAAACACTCCTTAGCAAATGCAAAAGAATGGAAATCATAACAAACAGTCTCTCAGACAACAGTGCAATCAAATTAGAACTCTGGATTAAGAAACTCACTCAAATCCACACGACTACATGGAAATTGAACAACCTGCTCCTGAATGACTACTGAGTAAATAACAAAATTAAGGCAGAAATAAATAAGTTCTCTGAAACCAGTGAGGACAAAGAAACAACATACCAGAATCTCTGGGACACAGCTAAAGCAGTGTTAAGAGGGAAATTTATAGCACTAAATGCCCACAACAGAAAGCTGGAAAGATCTAAAATCAATACCCTAACATCACAATTAAAAGAACTAAAGAAGTAAGAGGAAACAAATTCAAAAGCTAGCAGAAAACAAGAAATAACTAAGATCAGAGCAGAACTGAAGGAGATAGATACATGAAAAACCCTTCAAAAATTCAATGAATCCAGGGGCTGGTTTTTTGAAAAGATTAACAAAACAGATGGACTACTAGCTAGACTAATAAAGAAAAGAGAGAAGAATCAAACAGACACAATATAAATGATAAAGGTGATATCACCACTGATCCCACAGAAATACAAACTACCATTAGAGAATACTATAAACACCGCTATGCAAATAAACCTAGAAAATCTAGAAGAAATGGATACATTCCTGGACACATACACACTCTCAAGACTAACCCAGGGAGAAGTAGACTCTTTGAATAGACCAATAGCAGGCTCTGAAATTGAGGCAGTAATTAATAGCCTACCAACCAAAAAAAGTCCAGGACCAGATGAAGTCACAGCTGAATTCTACCAGAGGTACAAGGAGGAGCTGGTACCATTTGTTCTGAAACTATTCCAAGCAATAGAAAAAGAAGGACTCCTCCCTAACTCATTTTATAAGGCCAGCATCACCCTGATATGAAAACCTGCAGAGACACAACAAAAAAAAGAAAATTTCTGGCCAATATCCCTGATGAATATTGATGTGAAAATCCTCAATAAAATACTGGCAAACCAAATTGAGCAGCACGTTAAAAATCTTATCCGCCATGATTGAGTCAGCTTTATGCCTGGGATGCAAGGCTAGTTCAACATACGCAAATTGATAAATGTAATCCATCACATAAACAGAACCAATTACAAAAACCACATGATTATCTCAATGGATGCAGAAAAGGCCTTTGACAAAATTCAACATCTCTTCATGTTAAAAACTCTCAATAAACTAGGTGTTGATGGAACATATCTCAAAATAATAAGAGCTATTTATGACAATCCCATAGCCAATATCATACTGAATGGGCAAAAGCTGGAAGCATTTCCTTTGAAAACCAGCACAAGGATGTCCTCTCTCATCACTCCTATTTAACATAGTATTGGAAGTTCTGGCCAGGGCAATCAGGCAAGATAAAGAAATAAAGTTATTCAAATAGGAAGAGAGGAAGTCAAATTGTCTCTATTTGCAGATGACATAGTTGTATATTGAGAAAACTCCATGTCTCAGCCCAAAAACTTCTTAAACTGATAAGCAACTTCAGCATAGTCTCAGGATACAAAGTCAATGTGCAAAAATCATAAGCATCCCTATACACCAACAATAGACAAGCAGAGAGCTAAATCATGAGTGAACTCCCATTCACAATTGCTACAAAGAGAATAAAAT
>NW_012101010.1:245337-252083 GCF_000951045.1 Mandrillus leucophaeus
TGGCGATTATTAAAAAGTCAGGAAACAACAGATGCTGGTGAGGCTGTGGAGAAATCAGAACGCTTTTACGCTATTGGTGGGAGTGTAAATTAGTTCAACCATTGTGGAAGACAGTGTGGCAATTCCTCAAGGATCTAGAACCAGAAATATCATTTGACCCAGCAATCCCATTATTGGGTATATACCCAAAGGACTTTGGGTATTCATTTTACTATGAAGACACATGCACATGTATGCACATGTATGTTTATTGCAGCACTGTTTACAATAGCCAAGTCATGGAACCAACCCAAATATCCATCAATGATAGACTGGATAGAGAAAATGTGGCACATATATACTATGCAATACTATGGAGCCATAAAAAGAATGAGTTCACGTCCTTTGCAGGTACATGGTTGAAGCTGGAAACCATCATTCTCAGCAAACTAACACAGGACCAGAAAACCAAACACCACATGTTCTTACTCATAAGTGGGAGTTGAACAGTGAGAACACATGGACACAGGGAGGGGAACATCACACACCAGGACCTGTTGGGGGGTAGGGAGGAAAGGGAGTGAGAGCATTAGGGCAAATACCTAATGCATGCGGGGCTTAAAACCTAGATGGCAGGTTGATAGGTGCAGCAAGCCACCATGGCACCTGTATGCCTATGTAACAAACCTGCACATTCTCCACATGTACCTCAGAACTTAAAGTAAAATTTTTTAAAAAGACATATTATCATACTTAAAAAATTTTGAAATGGCTATACAGATTTCCTTTTTTAAATGACGATCTCTTTGAATTTTCTTTTATTTTTATTTACTTTTAATTTTTTTAAGAGAAGGTCTTGTTCTGTTGCCCAGGCTGGAATGCAGTGGCATTATCATAGCTCACTGGAACCTTAAATCTCTGGGCATAAGTGATGCTCCTGCTTCATGCTCTCAATTATCTATGACTGCAGGGGTGCCACAATGCCTGACTTTTTTTTTTTTTTTTTTTTTTTGTAGAGATGGAGTCTTGCTATGTTGCCCAGGCTGGTCTCAAACTCCTGGCCTCATGTGATCTGCTCTGGCTTCCCAAAGTATTCAGATTACAGGAGTGAGCCACTACACCTGGATTTCTTTGAATTTTTGTTTTGTTTTTAAGACAGGGCCTCACTGTTTTGCCCAGGCTGGAGTGTAGTGGCATGATCTTGGCTTACTGCAACCTCTGTCTCCCAGGCTCAAGTGATTCTCCAACCTCAGCCTCCTGAGTAGCTGGGACTACAGATGAGCACCATCATGCCCGGCTAATTTTTGTATTTTTTTGTAGAGATGGGGTTTTGCTATGTTGCCCACACTAGCCTCGAACTCCTAAGCTCAGGGTGATCCACCTGACTTGGCCTCCCAAGGTGCTGGGATTACAGGTGTGAGCCACTGCGCCCGGCCTGAATTTTTAATAGTTTCCATTAACAAGAAATTTGGAATGCTATAACCATTTAGTATTATAAATACTAATGTATTTGATGTAATTCAAATACATTACATCAAATTACATCAAAGACTCTAAAATTCTTTTTTTTTTTTTTTTTTTTCTTTTTTTGAGATGGGATCTCATTCTGTTGCTCAGGCTGGAGTGCACGGGCACAATCATAGCTCATTGCAACCTTGAACTCCTGGGCTCAAGTGATCCTGTCGACTGCACCTCCTGGGTAGCTAGGACTACAGGCATGCACTACCACACACAGCTTATTATTATTATTATTTTAGAGATAGGGTTTTGTTTTGTTGCCCAGGCTGGTCTCAAACTCCTGGTCTCAAGCGATCCTCCTGCCTTGGCCAGGTGTGAACTGCTCACTGCACTGGCCTCTTTTCTTTCATTAAGAAATGTAACAGAAATGTCATGAATGACAATTCAGGTGAATTTTGAATTCAAATGAACTTTTTGTTTTAGACAGAGTCTTGCTCTGTTGCTCAGGCTGGAGTGCAGTGACGCAATCATAGCTCACTGCAGCCTTGATCTCCTGGGCTGAAGTGGTCCTCCCACCTCAGCCTCCCGAGTAGCTGGGATTACAGGCTTGCACCACTGCATCTGGTTAATTTTTGTATTTTTAGTAGAGACAGGGTTTCACAATGTTGCCCAGGTGGGTCTGGAACTCCTGGGCTCAAATGATCAGCCCATCTTGGCCTCCCAAAGTACTGGGACTTACAGGTATGAGCCACCGTGCCTGGCTGGAGTTTTTAATTTCAAGTAAGTCAAAATAATGATAGAACTGTAATTTGCATTATGAGATCCCCTGCAGCTGGGTGGACACCACAAAAACGACATTTCAAACCGAAAAGTCCAGACATGCCCAATTAATATGAAGACTGAGATATGGGGTTGCTCCTTGGGGTTACTCCCTGGAGCTGCACCTGCCTGGGGACCCTATCCTGACTCCTTGTGCCCTCACTCTACTAGCTGCACCTTGGGATGCCCGCCATCCCATGCATCCAGGGTATCTAGGGTATGCATCCAGGGTATCTGACACATGAATATCTCCAGCAGCCCCATAGACCCCTTGCCCATGCTGGGCAGCAACGTGCCCTTTGGCTGATTTTTCTGAGATTTAGTATGGAGAAAGAAGAGCTGAATTTTGCTTATCATTCTCATCACTTGTGGGGTACATAGGAATGCCATTAGACTTTGTTTTCCTCTAACTCACCTCAGAGGACCCTCAAAGAAGGTTGCTTATAATGCAGGAAACTGGCCCAAGGTCTCTGCCCACAGACTTCTGCAAAGGCTGAATGAGTGAATCAATAGCTTGTGGCATACCTATAACACATCCTTGGGAATATTAGTTAAGAAATTCGCCCTGTGCTGTTAATTATCCCTTATCGCTCTTGTATTTTATCTTTCTTTTCCTTCCTTCCTCCCTTCCTCCTTTCCTTCCTTCCTTCCTTCCTCCTTTCCTTCCTTCCTTCCCTCCCTCCCTTTCTCTCTGTCTTTTTCTTTCCTTCCTTCCTTCATTCCTTCCTCCTTCCTTCCTTTCCTTCCTTCCTCTCTCTTTCTTTTCTTTTCCTTTCTTTTTTCTTTTCCCTCCCTCCCTCCCTCCCTCCTTCTCTCTCTCTCTCTCTCTCTTTCTTTCTTTCTTTCTTTCTTTCTTTCTTTCTTTCTTTCTTTCTTTCTCTTTTCTCTCTCTCTCCTCTCCCTCCCTCCCTTCCTTCTCTCTTTCTCTTTTTCCTTCTTACAAGAGCCTTACTCTGTTGCCCAGGCTGGAGTGAAGCAGTGCAATCTTGGCTCACTGTAACCTCCACCTCCTGGGTTCAAGCAGTTCTTCTGCCTCAGCCTCTCTGTAGCTGCAATTACAGACATGCACCACCACGCCTGGCTAATTTTTGTACTTTTAGGTAGAGGCGGGGTTTCACCATGTTGGCCAGGCTGGTCTTGAACTCCTGACATCTCAGCCTCCCAAAGTGCTGGGATTACAGGCATGAGCTACCATGCTTGGCCTCTCTCCTATATTTTCAACTCTTCTCTTCACTGGTTCTTTCCCTTTGTGAATTACAATTAAAAGTCTATGGAATTAAAAAACAAAAACTATTGAGGTAATGTTTAAATGTATAATGTATAAATGTATAATTTATACATTATAAATTATAATGTTTAAATGTATATGTATTTTATGCAATGTATAAAATTGTATACGTATTTCAAAATATCACACTGTACCCCATAAATATGTACAATTATGTCAATTAAAAATCATAAAAGCAAAAACCCCAAAACAAAAAATAACCTTCATCCATTTTTATTTTTTCCTCCAGCTACCACTCTGTCTTGCTTTCTCCAAACAGCTAAACTTCTAGAAAGAGTAATGTACACTTTTCCTCACATTATCTCCAATCACTCTTTTCTCAACCCATTGTAATCCAGATTTTAATAAAACTACACTTGCAAAAGTTATAAAAACCTTCTTATTACTGCATGTAATGGATAGCTCTCCATCCTTACCAGCATTTCATATAATTGACCATTTCTTCCTTCTTATAAGATTCTTTTCCTTTGGCTTCTATGACGCTACATTTTGAACAATAAATATGTGTTAAACTAGATAGTCTGGTGAACTAATAAAACACATTCTCTGCTCTAATGGAACATAGAAATATACTGAATAATAATTTATTGAATAATGATTGCTTGAATAATCACTGAATAGTTATCAGTTATGGAAGTTCAAGAGTTCATTTGAAAAGAAATTTTTTATTGACACTGAAATCAAGTAGAAATTCACTACATTGATTTCATTTGTATAATTTAATGAGTATAAATTATCCTTTTATAATTAATTTTTAAAAAGTGATGTCTAATAAGTGGAAATTTCTTATGGTACATTTCATTAGATCTTAACTCAAGGGAGGTATCATGAATTGTGTTGATTCAATTTAATCCAGGTAGATTGATTTCTGGTGATCTCACCATTCCAGATTAGAACATATTAGTTTGAGTTGGCTAATAAATCCTACAGCCCATCTCTAGCAAATATGTATCAACTTCCAGTAAGTCTTTGGATCTTGCCCAATTTATATTTGAATTCTCTGATTGTTGCATTATCCAAATTACCGAAGGACTCAATAACCTCTAAATGCCAGCACAAATGCAAAATGACAGTTTACTTGAATGTTTTAGAATCCTATTTGTTCCCACAGAAAGAGCTCATACCCTATTATCAACAGAAACCCAACTTATTGATTAATTGCTGAGAAATTAGGGGGCAGCAGAAAATAGACTTATCAATCTACCATGTGCTATGTGTTAGGCCTGGCTCAGCAAGTATAAAGAATATGATAAAACTGGATTCTGGAATCTAGTCAGGAAGCAAAGAAAAATACTTTGCTTTAAGGTTGGGTGCAGTGGGTCATGCCTATAACCCCAGCACTTTGGGAGGCCAAAGTGGGCAGGTCACTTGAGGCCAGGAATTGGAGACCAACCTGGTAAAGTGGTGAAACTCTGTCTCTTCTACAAATAAAAAAATTAGCGGGGTGTGGTGGTGTACACCTGTGGTCCCAGCTACTCGGGAGGCTGAGGCACAAGAATTGCTTGAATCCAGGAGGTGAAGGTTGCAATGAGCAGAGATGGCACCACTGTATGGTCTGGGCAATAGACCAAGGACCTGTCCAAAAAAAAAAAGACTTTGCTTTAACATAAAGCTCACCACCCAGAATGTCTTTTAATTTTCTTATTTTTGTTTCT
Organism: Mandrillus leucophaeus; assembly: GCF_000951045.1. Classification (NCBI taxonomy): domain Eukaryota; kingdom Metazoa; phylum Chordata; class Mammalia; order Primates; family Cercopithecidae; genus Mandrillus; species Mandrillus leucophaeus. Next base: position 250,537 of record NW_012101010.1, read on the forward strand.
TCTCATAAAAATGCGTTCAACAAATTCATTTAAGAAGTACTTGTTGACTTCATATGATCATGTGCCAATAATTTTGATGCTAGGCAAATGCGACTCCTACTGTCATAGACCTTTTTAGTGAAGAGAGAGAGACACTACACAAACAAATCATTGTTTTAGATCATAAAAAATACTATGAAAACAATAAGCAAGGTAACATGGAGAGTGACTGGGGTGCCATGTTAATTGGGTGGTCAAGGAATGCCTCTCTGATGTGGTGACATCAATTGAAGTCTGAGGCAAGAAGCCATGTTGAACATCTGGAAGAACAGTGTTCTAGAAGAGGGAACAGCAATTGCAAAGGCCCTGGGCCCGGAAGGAACTTAGCATGTCCCAAGAACAAAATGAGTATTAGTTACTAATACTGATTATCTCAGGGATTTATTTGGTTCTACAAAGACTTACAAGCCAAGGTCTCTGCCCTAAAGGAACTCTGTAACAGAGACAGACATACATAAAAAAGATCACTATATAGTGCAAAAGTACACTGCAGTGACAGCAATATGGACAAGCTAAGGACTAAGAAGGAAGAGTGATTAATTCTTTGGGGTGTGTTTCAGGGAAGGCATCACAAAGGTGGTGATGCAAAAGCAGAATTTTGAAATAGCAATAGAATTGACAAAGCAGGGAGTAGAGTTGTGCTGGGGGAACAGTGCACAGAGAACACTGAGGGCAAAGACCTCCAGGCTGTTTCTTGTTAGTGAACACTGCAATAAAAGAAAGTGACGCTCAAAAGGCACAGGGGCCAGACCATGATGGGCCTTATATTCAGTGCATGACTGGAGCTATCAAGAGACTCCAAGGAAGGAAACACAGGGTTGGATTAATTTTACATGACTGCCTCTCTTAAATAGGTCTTCAGGAGGGTAAATGTTAAATGATAAAATGGCAAAGGGGCTCAGAAAGAGATGAGAAACCTGAGAGGTTTGAGGGGTTAATAAAATGAGTAGGGCTGGGATTGCCCACTGTTTAGTCAATAATAACTTCCAGTACCTGGCACTAATAAATACTTAAGGAAGGAATGATTGAAAATGAGTAAACAGTGATTGGCTGGGTGTGGCAGCACCATGTCTGATGAGCAGAAGTCATGAACCCCACATTAATAGACATTGACAGAGCACGTAAGAACATTTTTAGATGTGTTGTTTTAATTCTAACAACCCTATATGTAATTCCACTTTTCAGGTGAGAAAAACTATAGGCTCAGAGAGATCACGGTACCCTGCCAGAGGTTGTAGAACTCGTTGGAAACTTGGCTCAAGAAGGTGTGACAGATAACTAGGTACGCATGCTTAAACATTACTTTCTACAGCTTTGTTCTTTTGGCTTAGGATTATCTTGGCAATGCGGGCTGTTTTTTGGTTCCATATGAACTTTAAAGTAGTTTTTTCCAATTATGTGAAGAAAGTCATTGGTAGCTTGATGGGGATGGCATTGAATCTATAAATTACCTTGGGCAGTATGGCCATTTTCACGATATTGATTCTTCCTATCCATGAGCATGGAAT
>NW_012101010.1:253468-292402 GCF_000951045.1 Mandrillus leucophaeus
CATGCTACTATAAAGACCCATGCACACATATGTTTATTGTGGCACTATTCACAATAGCAAAGACTTGGAACCAACCCAAATGTCCATCAGTGATAGACTGGATTAAGAAAATGTGGCACATATATGCTATGGAATACTATGCAGCCATAAAAAAGATGTGTTCATGTCCTTTGTAGGGACATAGATAAAGCTGGAAACCATCATTCTCAGCAAACTGTTGCAAGAACAGAAAACCAAACACTGCATGTTGTCACTCATAGGTGGGAAACGAACAATGAGAACACTTGGATACAGGAAGGGGAACATCACACACCAGGGCCTGTGGTGAGGTGGGGGGATGGGGGAGGGATAGCTTTAGGAGATATGCCTAATGTAAATGACCAGTTAACGGGTGCAGCACACCAACATGGCACATGTATACATATGTAACAAAACTGCACGTTGTGCACATGTACCCTAGAACTTAAAGGATAATAAAAAATAAAAAAATTACTTTCTACTACGTAGCCTCCAGGCTCGAAGAATGAAATTATCTCATAAAAGAGATAATTTATAAAGTCGCTAACTCTGAAAAAAGGGACAACAGGGGGTTCCAGAACGTCCCCGCCAGCCTGCCAGGAGAAGACTAGAGACGTGCGTCACAACAGTCCAAAGTGAAGCCTCCCCCCAACGCCCTTCCCCGCCATCCAGCGAACTGGCGGGGCGCGGTTCTTGGTCCACCGCTGTCGCCTGCGCAGTCGTAGTAAGGCTAGTGAGCGCCACGGCCTGAAAGAGAAGGGCGGAGGGACGAGTATACGCATGCGTCTGTTCCTTGGCTGCTAGCTCTTAGACCCCGCAGTGAGGTCTGACGTCATTTCCTGCCGTAAGTAGACTGTGCCTCCGGGTCGCGGTCATTTTGAGCCGCTGTCTGGGTGACTTCTTGCGGCTGTCCGCCCCCTCCCCCTCCCCGCGGTACCTTGCACTTTTCTCTCTCCCTGCCCCCTCTGGAGTCCCCCCTCCTGGCCTTCTGTCCCAGATCGCTTGGGTTCGCCTTGCCATCGCCTGCTGCTGTGGTCGGAAGGTAGGTGAGGTGCCCCAGACAGCCCCGTTGTTGCTCTCCGCGTATCCCCTCACCACCTTCGCGGCCATCCACGACTTTCGCACCTTCCGCCATTTTCCTTCCTGTGAGGGTGGACAGATCGCGCTCGGGTCTCGGCCTCCTGAGTGCCCGTGACCGCAGGAAGCGACGGAGTGCTTCTGGGGGTGTGAGCTGGGGAAGTTCGTGGTCACGGATACCTGTGGGGTTGTTGCTCAGTCTGTAACAGCAGGTGGGAGACGGACACAGTAGTGGAGGATGGAGTGCGGGAATCAGCGGTTATAGGCCGCTTAGGCTTTAATCCAGCTTTCTTTTGTGTTGAGAACTTAAAATGGTATTGTCTCAAGGGCCTTGTCAGCCCTGACAGTCTTCCTGGTGTTTCTGGGAAGGATGCTGTTATGGGAAATAAGAGGGTTTCATTTTTTCTCATACGATTGTAGGGTAAAAGTAGTTAATTCAGCAGGCTCCATCCATCCATGAATTCAGCTGACCCTTTTTATTCCTTTTCTCTATTTAAGGGATTGGCATGTAGTAGGCCCTCATGGTTTATTGACTAAATGAATTATGGAAGAGCTCACTTGCTATCCTCATTGTGCATGCCATTCCTGTTTCCATGCAAATTGTTTTTAAAATGAGAATAATCATCCGACGTAAACATTCTGTAAAATGCAGTTACTTGATCTGTTGATCTAAGTCCCAATATATGAGTTTTAAAAAACGAGCCAAATAAAAAAGATGTATATTCTTGGAATTTTTGCATTTTTTTCTTAATATTCTTGGGGAGGAAGGAAATTTGGAGATACAGAATTTGCTGTTAGTTTTACATCACAGAGAGAAGGATATGATATCCTTGTTATTCCGTAATTTTTGAGTGCCCATTTGTAGGAGAGGTTGAATGTTTCTCATTATTATTTCATTTTTTAATATGGAAACTCACAAATGACTTGAAATTTTTTTCTCTTCTATTTTGGGGAATTACCCTAATCATTGGGCATAGATTTGAGAAACAACCAAAACATACTATGTGAAAGAACCCATTTTCAGGAGGAAAAGATACGTCTGTTATTTTATTGATATCTAGATAGTAAAAAACATTATTAACTTATAAAACGCTTATGCTTTTTCAATTAAGGGACTTAACCTGAATAGTGAGTTCCAAATTAATCAGTAGGTCTGTTATTTTTTCATCTAGCTATTTATATGTGAAGTACTTAAGATATAGTAGTGTTTAGTAAATATTTGTTGATTGGTTGCTGTATAGACTAGTAGTTTTACTATATCATATGTCTTGATTTACTTTGACCTATCTAGTGATGGTTTCTAATGCTTAATATGTAATGTTTTTGATACAGGAAAAATGAATGGGAGGGCTGATTTTCGAGAGCCGAATGCAGAGGTTCCAAGACCAATTCCCCGTAACTATCTATTAAGTATTTATAATTAGAAGCACTTCCTATGTAAAGGAAATTTCACTGCCTTGAGTAACAGTGGCAGGTGGGCTGGCTTCATGGGCGTGTGCAGACAGTGCCCCATACTTGGTTTCATGTTCTAGTCTTGTTATCTTGAAATTTGTAATCATTTGGACAAGGAGTCCCACGTTTTTATTTTGCACTGGACCCAGCACATTAGGTAGCCAGTCCTGACTAGCAGATAGTAGCATTAATTCTATTTGAAGTCAAAGTTTGTTAAAAGTGTATAAGTGGCCTGGCCCGGTGGCTCATAGTAATCCCAGCACTTTGGGAGGCCAAGGTGGGTGAATCACCTGAGGTCAGGAGTTCGCGACTAGCCTGGCCAACATGGTGAAACCCCGTGTCTACTAAAATACAAAAAATTAGCCGGGTGTGGTGATGGGTACCTGTAATTCCAGCCACTCGGGAGTCTGAGGCAGGAGAATTGCTTGAACCCGGGAGGTGGAGGTTGCAGTGAGCCGAGATCGTGCCATTGCACTCCAGCTTGGGCAACAAGAGTGAAACTTTGTCTCAAAAAAAAAAAAATGCATAAGCCAGTTGTTTTATTATTTGAGTTTAAAAAAAAGTGGGTGCCACTTGTTAATATTTAGGCTAAGATAATTTTTCAGACTTAGTTTTATTGTGGATGATTTAATGTTTCCTGATTTTTCTCTGATAAAAAGACATAGGACCTGATTACATTCCAACAGAGGAAGAAAGGAGAGTCTTCGCAGAATGCAATGATGAAAGCTTCTGGTTCAGATGTGAGTTCAATTTTCTAATTAATATAATTTGATCCAAAATTTGTACCTGAAATTTTGACCTGAATGTGAACCTGAAATTATAATAACTCCGTATAGAACAAATTAGCAAACTTTTTGCATAGTGTGGTTGTTATTAAAAGAGATTGATTAAGGAAATAAAGGAATTGCACACATTTTAAAGTAATTATTTCCAGATTTTTTGTTTAACAAAACCATGAGGTAATTTTGTTGATAATAGTAATAGTTAGCATTTACTGTATGTACATGGATTATATAAAAACAATAAGCTTGATAACTATTATTACCCTCACTTTACAGGTGAAGGAATTGAGGTTTAGAGATGTTAAATGGCAACACTTAGTGTTACATAGGTGATAAATTACGATGTTTGGAGTTGAAACCAAGTCTGTCTGAAACAGATTTTACTCTTAATGCTTTTAACCATTACATAATAACAGGTTAGTTCCCATTTTATCATTGTGAAATGTTGTTATACTACCAGCTCTTGATTTCTGACTAGAAAAACGTATATATTTTTGTGTATATCAAGATTTTATTTTTTAAATACAGAGATTGTTGGAAGCAGTACCTAAAATATACTCTCACTATTGAACAAAAAATTGGTATTGTTTTACTTGGAAACTGTAGTCCTTTCAGGTAAAAAGGAGGATGAATTTTTTTGTTGTTGTTTTTTGTTTTTTTGAGGCAGAGCTTCGTTCTTTTCGCCCAGGCTGGAGTGCAATGACGTGATCTCTGCTCACTGCAACTTCTGCCTCCTCGGTTCAAGCGATTCTCCTTCCTCAGCCTTCCGAGTAGCTGGGAATTCAGGCTTGTGCAGCCACGCCCAGCAAATTTTTGTACTTTTAGTAGAGGTAGGATTTCACCATGTTGGCCAGGCTGGTCTTGAACTCCTGACCTTAGGTGATCCACCTTGGTCTCCCAGAGTGCTGGGATTATAGGCATGAGCCACTGCACCCAGCAGATTTTTTTTGAAAAAGGCAACTTGGCTGGGCACGGCGCCTCATGCCTATAATCGCAGCACTTTGGGAGGCAAAGGCAGGAGGATTGCTTGAGTCCAGGAGTTCAAGACCAGCCTGGGAAACATAGAGAGGCCTTGTCTCTACCAAAAATGAAAGAAATTAGCTGGGTGTAGTGGTAGGTAGCTGTAGTTGCAACCACTTGGGAGGCTGGGACTAAGGCAGGAGGATCCCTTGAGCTGGGTAGATAGAGGCTGCTGCAGTGAGCTATGATTACATCACTGCATTCCACCCTGGATGACAGAGCCAGACCCTGTCTCAAAGAAAAAAAAGGTCAACTTAAGCCATTAAGGAGGATGTATGTTTTCATCAGTGAGCCTGATATGTATGCTTAAAATGTGCAAGCTCTGCAAGGTACCTGTTGGGAAGATAAGTTTTATGAAAGACAGTCTTTGTCCTGAAGTAGTTTTCTTTATTTGTTTTTGTTTTTGAGACGGAGTCTCACTCTCTTTCCCAGGCTGAAGTGCAGTGGTGTGATCTCTGCTCATGTCAACATCCTCCTGGGTTCAAGTGATTATCCCACCACAGCGTCCCGAGTACCTGGGACTACAGGTGTGCGCCACCATGCCTGGCTAATTTTTGTGTTTTTAGTAGAGATGGGGTTTCACCATGTTGGCCAGGCTGATCTCGAACTCCTGATCTCAGTTGATTCACCCGCGTTGGCCTCCGAAAGTGCTGGGATTACAGGTGTGAGCCACAGTGCCCAGCCCTGAAGTAGTTTTATATGTGGTGAGACAAAACTAATATGTAAAACACTTAGAGATTAAGTGTGTAACTGTAGGAGACTTTTTAAAGAGATAAAATAATTAGAATTGACTTACTGAAATTGAAAAATTTGAATAACTTTTCACATTTTAAAACTCAAAATTTTCTCAAAATTTTACCAAATTTCAATTTGGTAAAAACTGAAGCCTCTTTCAGTTTTTCAGTTGTGTTTTTCTGTAACATAAGGTAGCATACCTGAGTTGGAAAAAGACCTTTATTTGTTAAGCAAACAATACTTTAACAACTTTATAGTAATACTATAGGCCAGGTATGGTGGCTATAATCCCAGCACCTTGGTTTTGTTTTGTTTTTTATTTTTGTAGATACTAGGTTTTGCCATGTTGCCCAGGCTGATCTTGAACCCCTGAGCTCAAGCGATCTGCCTGCCTTGGCCTCTCCAAAAGGTGGAATTTCAAGCATGAGCCAGTGAACCTGGCCCTAGCACGTTGGGTGACTGAGGCAGGAGGATCGCCTGAGACCAGCAGTTTGAGACCAGCCTTGGCAACATAGTGAGACCCTGTCCCTAACCCCCCGCAAAAAATTAAAAAAATATAAAAAAATTGATAGTAAAGAAGTGGAGAGGAAAGGTAGAGTAGCATTTGGATGAAAGGAGTAGTGAACAAAGGCAGAGTTTGCAATAACTTTATCTCTATTAGAGCCATGAGCCTGAATTGATTGGAACAGAGGTCTTTCATTGAGGATAGAACATAAAACATAATAATGAGTTAAAGATTTGATCCATTATATCGTTTAGGTTCTTGAGCAGAGGGGGATGATGTGTAAGGTTTTTTTTAAGGAAGGTTAGTTAACAGTGTGCAAGATGGGTAGAAGGGTGAGAAGTTGTACTAGGTAAAATCTGTTTTGAGCTTTTGGCAGTAACTTAGGCATATATATGTAGTCATCGATGAGATATAGTTGATTATTGTATCATTTGGACTGGAAAAGATGAGCTGGCAACGAAAGATTTTTTAAAGGACAAATAACAGGATTTTTTAAAAAGTTCGACTAAGGGGGAATGAAGGAATGGTAAGAGGGAGGTAATAACTTTAAGATAACCAGCTGAGGACACTCAATAATGATACTACTGAATAAAAGGTTCAGTTAGAAGGAGTTCTTGTTTGAAGATGAGTTTAGTTCAGACATTTTGAGTTCATGCTGCAACATTCGATTGTGGAAGATTTCTAAGCAACTAGAGATAGAAACAAAAGTATACATGAAAAATTAGTTTATTGTGGAGTTGTGTTGGTGAATTCGCCTATAAATTAAGTGTAGAGATAAAAGTGTGAAACTGTAATAGTTTCTGCCATGTGATTAATACTTAGGATTGATAGAATAAAGGATAAAGTTGGATAGTCATGGATAAGGGAACAAGTGATAATGAAAGAATCAACAAAGACCAAGAGCAGTTAGGAAGATATAGGAGCTCTGATAGAATCTTTGTCATTTTATCCTCCAATATTCAGAGACTTGCAGATGTTTCAAACTAGAAAGAACCTGAATAAGAATTAGGTGATGGTGTCCATCTTAATTTATGATGACTATGCATCTAAAACAGTTATTCTCAACTGGAAGCATAATTGGAACAAGTTGAGAATAATTGTTTTAGATGCATAGTCATCATACATTAAGGACTTCTATAAAATTTTCATGGCTCATAGAATGGGAATAGTTTTTTTTTTTTTGTTCCCGAGAAGGAGTCTCGCTCTATTGCCCAGGCTGGAGTGCAGTGGTGTGATCTCGACTCATTGCAACCTCTGCCTCCCGAGTTCAAGCAATTCTCCTGCCTCAGCTTCCCAAGTAGCTGAGATTATAGGCGCACACCACCATGCCCAGCTAAGTTTTTGTATTTTTAGTAGAGACCAGGTTTCATCATGTTGGCCAAGCTGGTCTTGAACTCCTGACCTTGTGATCTGCCCACTTTGACCTCCCAAAGTTCTGGGATTACAGGCATGAGCCACTGTGCCTGGCCAGAATGGGAAGAATTTCTTAGAGAACGTGGCTATATACTGTAGCAACAGTTTTGTTGTTTTTTTTTTTTAAATCTTTGAAGATTATATAGAGTAGATAGGATAAAATGATCTATTTTCAAGTCTTGATGACACAGGATTAAGAAAAAGACAAGTCTGATAGAGGGAGTTTGGGATTATTTTAGTGTTGGGCTAATGATTAAATAGATGCTAAGGTGTCCAGATTTATTTCTGGCTGATGAATGTATGCTGTTGCACATGTTTAATATTCTAAATAACTGTGACGGGGTTATGCCAAAAATACATTAAAGGGTAGTGAACAATGTCAGGATGCTCATGTATACCAGACTCTTAATAGTGGGACATGTGGTATATGAATAGTACAAAGCTAAGTAATTTCTGTGTATTAAAACAGATAAATCACAGATTGAAAAGACGAAAAGTGGCCAGGTGCTGTGGCTTACACCTGTAATCCCAGCATTTTGGGAGGCTGAGGCGGGCAGATCAATTGAGGTCAGGAGTTCGAGACTAGCCTGACCTATATGGTGAAACCCTGTGTCTACTAAAAATACAAAAGTTAGCTGGGCATGGTGGCAGGTGCCTTTAATTCCAGCTACTCGGGAAGCTGAGATAGGAGAATTGCTTGAACGCGGGAGGCGGAGGTTGCAGTGAGCCGAGATCGTGCCACTGCACTCCACCCTGCATGACAGAGTGAGACTCCATCTCAAAAAACAAACAAACAAAAAGACAAAAAGCATGTAATAAGGACAGGCTGAAAGACAGCTTGTTAATTTTATACCATATCTACATTACTGAGAAATTACAGCAGCCAAAAAATTACTGTATTAATAGGTAGCATTTGACTCTTAGATAACCAAGGTGTTGCATATTATAGCATCAAACATTGAAATGTAGAAGCTTGGTTGTAACCAGATGATAGGAAGTTCAATGTGTAATTATCAGAAGGATGATAATCATGCATTATGAAATTTTGTACTTTAACATTTGTACTTTCGAATTAGTCTGTGCTGTATGTGACATATTTATGCAAACAAATAATGGCATCTGTCCTACTTTGGAGAGTATCACCTCGTGACTTGATTAGAAAAAGGTGGTAAAAGCATTTACAAATTTATAAAAAAGCACTTACTAAGGTAATTTTTTATACATTTTTTAGGTCGGTTAAATATACTTATCCTGTTTTAAAATTAGACTTGTTGATCTAGGGACCGTTCTCTTTCCTTAAGATAACTTTGTTTCTATACTGACCTACGTTCCATTAATCTGAAATACAACTATGAAGGCATCTTATTTCTAGGTGCTTAAAATCATGACCCTATGCACTGACCTAAAATCACTATGTCTGTGCCCAAACACACGGGTAGGGAAGACCCTGTACATATAGGGTCAGTTTATTGCACATTCATGTTAAAATAGTTCTCAACTTCCAGAATTACTGAAAAGATGTATCATTTCCTATTTGTATCAGCTGGAGTCTATGAATAATATTTCATACATGTGTACTATTAGTTTTCAAATGATACGGTATAAGAGTGATAAGAGTATGGGCCGGGCATGGTAGCTTAAACCTGTAATCTCAGCATTTTGAGAGGCTGAGGTGGGCAGATCACTTGAAGTCAGGAGTTTAAGACCAGCCTGGCTAACATGGTGAAACCCTGTCTGTACTAAAAATACAAAAATTAGCCAGGTGTGGTGGCACATGCCTGTAGTCGCAGCTTCTTGGGATGCTGAGGCAGGAGAATGGCGTGAACTTGGGAGGCAGAGGTTGCATTGAGCCGAGATCGTGACATTGCACTCTGGCCTGGGTGACAGAGCGAGACTTCATCTCAAAAAAAATAAAAGAAAGAAAAAAGAGTATGGACTCTGGGGCCTGATTGGCTGGATTCAAATCCCAGCTCCACTCACAGTAGCTGTGAGATTTTGGGCAAGTTCCTGAGGTCTGTGTGCTACAGTTTCCTTATCTATAAAATGGGGATAACTGCCTAGCTCATGAAATTATTATAGGGATTAATGCAATTTAATTAAGTGTTGGCTATCTTTATTAAATAGCTATCAGTGTTATTGTGATTAATGAAATAAAAATTTTTATTGACTACAGTTAGGAATATAGAGTAGCTTTTTGTTACTGTGAGGGGAGAAGAGTTTAAAGAACTGTAGGAATTCTTGTACATATTGAATATAGTTCGGGACTGTGCTAACAATGTGCACTAGGTTTTGGTCAGCAGTATTATTGATTTGCCTATAGAAACAGATTATTTAACAAAACAGAAATTACATAATGTAGTGGAAAAGGCCACTGACTGGGGAGTCAGGAGACTTGGGTTCTGATCTCAGCATTACCACAAACTAACCAGCTGTGTTGCTTTGAGCAAATGACGTGTCTTTTCTGGATGTCAGTGTACTCTGATTAGAATGAGGACTAGATAATCTCTGAAGCCTCTTTCAGTCTTACCATCGTCTTTTTCTGTGACATAAAGTAGAATACCTGAGTTGGAATGAGACCTTAGGTTTACTTCATTATCCCTTATAGCATGAGAAGAAGCTATGTAAAGACATTGTGGTGAATGGCAGAACTAGTACTAGAATTTCCTCGAACAGACAATTACTCTGCATTAAATGGGGAAAGCATTATCCATTGTATAATGGATACAACTAACTCATTGCCTTTTATTCTTGTATGATTCTTCAGTGCTTCATGTTGCAATCCTTGAGTCAAGCTGGAGAAAAATGATTGCAAATTGTACTGGTGCTGTAATTAAAAGGGATTTGTCCTTTGCAAAACTTTAAATGATAATACATGAAGGCATTCTAACCAGCCAACATTAAAGAAACCGTATTTCCAGCAAAGGTAAAATCTGTTAGTAAGTAGGATAGCATGAATTCAAACCTTAGCGTTTGTGCAATTTGTGTCTGGTGGCAAAGTTAATGCCCTATTCCAAAGTGATGGATTTTAATCATGAAATCTGTGTAATAATTCAAATGTCTTAATTACTTTGGTTCTTAAATTGTCCATGTATGGTTTAGACCAGAGTTGAACAAACTAGACCATGGACCAAATCTGTTTTTGTATGCATGAGCTAAGAATTGTTTTTACATTTTTAAATGGTTAAGAGGCTGGGTGCAGTGACTCAAGCCTGTAATCCCAGCACTTTGGGAGGCCGAGGTGGGCTGATTACTTGAACCCAGGAGATCGAGACCAGCCTGGGCAACATGGCGCAACCTCATCTCTACCAAAAAAAAAAAAAAAAAAAGACAAAAAAGTAGCCGGGCATGGTGGTGCATGCCTGTTGTCCCAGCCACTTGGGAGGCTGAAGCAGGAGGATCATCTGAGCCAGCAGGTTGAGGCTGCAGTGAGATGAGATTGTACCACTGCATTCCAACCCTGGTGATAGAGTGAGACCCTGTCTAAAAAAATAAAATAAGATAAAATGGTTAAGAAATCAAAGGAGAAGAATATTTCATTACCTGTGAAAATTACATGAAATTCGTATTTTTGCATCTAAAAATAAAGTTTTGTTGGAACACAGCTATGTTCATGTGTTTTTGGATTGTCTCTGGGTGCTTTTGCTTTAAAATGGCAGTTGAGTAACTGGGACAGAGATTGGCCCACAAAACCCAAAATATTTACCATCTGGCTCTTCATAGAATGTGTTTGCCAACCTCAGGTCTGGAACAGCACCCTCCAGTGTGGCAGCCAGTAGCCACATGTAGTGATTTAACTTTAAAATAACTTACAGTGAAAGGATGTAAAGCAAAATCATAAAAGGAAAGGGAGCATGGAGGGAAATCCAGCGGAAACCAGGTCCCAAGAGTTCTCTCCCCAGGGAGAGACTTCCCAGGAAGTGTAAATTTCTCCAACAGCTAGTCATAACAATGTGTGAAGTTTTATCTACCAGGGGAACTCATTAGGGACTCAGTGCCCATGGTTTTTATTGGGGGCTGGTCACTTATGCACCCTCTGCCTAACAGGTACCAAAATTCCAGACTCCCAGAATGAAAGCAGGTGTTTGGCATGAACTGTATTTGTTCAGACAGTTTGGGCACAGTGAGCCAACACACATATCAATGGGGGGAACTGTTTATAAGTCAAGTACCAAGACCAAGTTGATCACAGGATTGGTCACTCAAAGACCAACTTTCATTATCACAAAAAATTCTGTTAGACAGTGCTGTTGTCCAGAACAGTGATTCATAGCTGTTTTTAAGTTATAATCCCCTTCAAGATTATGAGTTTTGGATTTTTCACTCTTGGTTTTAGGCATATATACAGATGTAATATTTTCATATAGTTTAAGGCGTTCACTAGTTTAGAAGAAAGAACATTAGTGTTTAAAATATATGCTTTTTAATTTTTGCCCCAGCCACCGTATGATTACGGTCAAATGTATTTTGTATTTTGATTTAGACAGTGTAATACAGAGCTTAAAAGCTTGAGATCTGGTATCAGACAGATTTTATTAGAATCTGTGACCAACCATTCAACTAGTTGTTTGGCCTTGAGCAAATTACTTAACATCTCTAAGCTTCAGTTTCCTTGTCTTTAAAAGGGTGGTAATAACATTATCTACCTTATAGAAATATGATAAAAAGTGTAATAAATGAGATAATGCACATAAGGCGCTTAGCATGATGCACAAAATTTAGTCATTATTCAGTAGTGGTTCTTGTTTGTAACTTGTTTCTTACCTCTCCCTCATTAACTTTTTCCCCTTCTGTAACTTCAGAAGTAATTTTTAGTCATTTTTACTATGTTGTCTTAATTGATGCTGTTAATGAACAGCTGGCTATTTGGAACCTAAGCCTAGATGGTTAATGAATTATATTGTTTAATATTTTGTGATGTTTTCTTAAATTTAAAATGCTCCTTTATTTTTTCCACTATGTATGCAGTACAGCTTTTAAAAATGGAAGTCTTTTTTAAAGATCTTAGTTTTGTAGTATAATTCCTAGATGGTTTTACTGATACTCATTTATCTAATGAACTTTAGACAAAATCTTTTACTTTTGTTGACGTTAACAAGGTCTTTTTCCTCCTATAGCTGTGCCTTTGGCTGCAACAAGTATGTTGATTACTCAAGGATTAATTAGTAAAGGTAAATATTTAAAATTTGAATTTATTTAGCATTTTGGATACCATGTTTGTTTTGTGGTATTTTCCAGATCTTTAGAAAAAGTAAAGGTAACAATGTATCATACTAAACACTATGTAGTAATTCATTGATGAATTTCTACAATATTAAATATTTTGTCTCTATGGACCCACTGGCTCAAATATCATGACTTGAGAATTTCTCCTGCACTAATAGCATCATTAACAACCTTCAAGAGCAAGGAAGTAACTAAACACCAGTATTAGCAGGGCAGATCTGGTCTAGGTGGGCCAATAGCAACATTATTGCCTAGGAGCTTGTTAGAATGCACATTCATGGGGATCAGGAGTCTGTGTTTTAACAAACTCCAAGTGATTCTTATATAATGATTTAAAGATCAGTAGCTCTCTAAACCAGCTTTGTCTGACCACTTGGTGGGGATGAGTGGAGGTGAGTTAGCATTATTCAAAAAATTAGAATCTCAGGGGTCTGGCAGGTAATCTATTTTTAACAAGCCACCGAGGAGACTTTCTTGTCTTAAAGTCTATTGGCTCAAATAGTACAGTGTATTCATGTGGAATTGAGTTTAGATTGAGTATTAAATGTCTTGAGTCCTGCATTTAAAATTTAGTGGAGTAAGCAGTAGAGTTGCTTATTTCATTTACTTCATGAACTATCCATCTGGTAATGGGAAGGTGTCCTGGAAAAGGATGGTGACCTTAGGATGACCTAGAGGCCTATTGCTTTAATTAACTGGCACCTTCAAAAATGTGACTTAATGATTGGAATATTTGGCCTTTTTACATTAGGATATGATGTACGATACTTAGTTTTGACACAATTAGTTGATAAAAGTAGTTTTGGAGGCAAATGAGAGGATTTTTTTGGGTAAAAATTTGTTTAAGGAACTTCTGAAGAACTTTATTACAATACAGTACCATGACAAAAATCTTAAACATAGAAGCAAGTCAAGATATATGCATTTATATGTCCTTAAGACTAAGCTGTTTTATAGACTGAGATTGGTTCTGTATTGTGAGAGAGAAAAAAACACTTGAATTACATTTCTTTGTAGGAAAAAGTGGCACAGGGATGAAATTACAGTGTTTATTATTGTTCTGCTTCTTTTATCTGTTTTAATCCAGTGTGTCTTTTAATAATGATTGGAGCTAAGTATGCAGAAGGTTATACAAAAGAAATGTAATAGCTGCTAGTAGTTCACTGGAGGAAACAAGTAGATGTGAACATACGTTGAAGCAAATAGAAAATTTAATTACATACTTAATACGCTACTAAATTGTATAGTAGAGACTCTAAGAGTTGTAGGTGTTCAAAGAAGAAAAATCTTTGTAGGGCTGTTGTAATCAAGGAAAGTTTCTTGAAAGAAGTAAATTTTGAAGGATGGGCAGGATTTAGATTAAAAGAGAAGAAAGAACATACCAGGAAGGAGGGACCTGATGATCAAGACAAATAGGCATGACTATTAGGAGAGGCAATCAAGACTGAACTGAAAAGACAGAATCATTCAGGGAGGAGTGAAAACTCCATTAAATAGCTGAAGTAGAGCCAGGAGAAATTATAATTTGGATTAGGTTATGAAGAGGAGAAAGTTTTTTAGAGATTTTGGGTTTAGGTGCAGTTGAAGACTTTGGGCTACTTGAAGGTATGGTAGAAGTGACATTGGGAGGCCGAGTCAGGTGCATCACGAGGTTAGGAAATCGAGACCATCGTGGCCAACATGATGAAACCCCATCTCTACTAAAAATACAAAAACATTAGCCAGGTGTGGTCACGTGTGCCTGTAGTCCCAGCTGCTCAGGAGGCCGAGGCAGGAGAATCGCTTGAACCCAGGAGGCGGAGGCTGCAGTGAGTCGTGATGGGGCCACTGCACTCCAGCCTGGGCAACAGAGTGATACTCTGTCTCAAAAAAAAAAGGTAAAAATTGGGAGAGACTTTAAGAAAAGAATTTGGAACCCACCAAGGCATTTTGCATTTAATCATAATCCCTGACATTTTGTACAGTGGTCCTTTTGTATCTGTGTGAATTGGTTCCAGGACCCTCCAGAGGATACCAAAATCCACGATAGCTTAAGTCTCATATAAAATGGCCTAGTAAAGTTTACATGCATATCTGCCTGTATACTTTAAATCATCTCTAGATTACTTACAATACCTAAGACTATGTAAACACTATGTAAACAGTTGTTATATTGTATTGTTTAGGGAATAATGACAAGATAAAAGTCTGTACATGTTTAGTATAGATGCAGTTTTTTTTTTCCTGAATATTTTCTATCCACAGTTGGTTGCAGAACGTGTGCATACAGAGGGCTGCCTGTATCTCCTTTCATTCACAGTTTGTCATACTCCACGTGGTCTTAGATGTTCCCTCTGTTTCTTCCTGATCTACCAAAACCATTTAAACATGCTCAGGTCTCCTCTAACTTGAGAACATTAAAAAAAAAAAAAAAATCCTCCCTCATTTCTTTTTCCACCTACTCCCAACTGCCTCATATTTGAAGCCAGAGCCAGACTTCATGAATGAGCACTTCACTTTTTACTTCATTTAACCCATTGCAGTCAGTGTGAGACTATCCATATATTCTACGATTTATAAGTTCAAAAGTTCAAAAACAAACAACCTGTTTGTTGCTTACATATGATGGACAGTTTTTGTTCTTGACCAACATTATATAACTTTAACCAGTTTTTCTTGAAATAGTCTATTCTGTTGGCTTCCATGATGGCATATTCCTAAGATTTTTCTCCTACCTCAGGCGATTCCTCCATTGTTTCATGTTTTTTGAGTGTCTGATATGTACTATACATTGTTGTATAGAACTAAACAACAAAAATTCATGACCTCTTGGTGCTTACATTCTTGTATGGGTTTTTTTGTCTACTTGTTTTGGAAATGTTGGTATTATTATATTCTGGATATAATATATAATATGGATGACCCTTCTATAGGCTCCTCAAACAGTACTCATCATTTTTCACAAAACCAATTCCTCCTTTCCCTTCATGACTGAGTGGCATTAGTACTACCCAGGAGACTGGGACATTATCCTTCACATCTATCCCTTATCTGCCTTGTCCAATTAATGTCTTTTAGCTCTTAAATGTCTTTATTAACTATCTACCTTCATCTGTACTGCTACTATAATTAACACAACCATATGTCACAAAGAGTATTGCATTAACCTTCAACAAATCTGTTTGCTTCCATTCTTGCTACTTCTCCTTAGGAAAATAAGCTATTTCTAGCACCTGACTGAGGGCATACATAGTGCACATAGTACTCAAATATTTGAGGGGATGGATAGCAACTGTGACACTATTCTCTTTGTCTTAACTCTCTCTCTAGATTGTAAATTCCATGAGAGTAAAGAGTGTGTCTTGTTTCCTGTTAATATCCAATATTTAGTGCCTTTATGTTGGAAGTGGTCTATATGGTGACAATATGAAGGAACAACTTTTTAATGTAAAAATAGAGATATATTCTTACCATCTTCCTTTTCCTGTTATCATCCCAGTGGTATAAATGAAGAAACTGAGGCTAAAGGCACAGATTAGTTGTCTGTTTTTGTACTTTAATTACATGAAATCACACACTGAAGTATTCTTTTATGTAAGTTCTTTCACCATAGTGAGATTTATCTAGTATTATGCTGAAACTGGTTTGTACTGGCTCCTGAGAATTGGTTGTTAAATTTTCAGGAACTTTGGCAAGCTGATTTTTAAAGTGTTGGTAGTTGGCCGGGTACAGTGGCTTATGCCTGTAATCCCAGCACTTTGGGAGGCCAAGGCAGGCGGATCATGAGGGCAGGTGATTGAGACCATCCTGGCCAACATGGTGAAACCTTGTCTCTACTAAAAATATAAAAAATCAGCTGGCATGGTGGCGCGTGCCTGTAGTCCCAGCTACTTGGGAGGCTGAGGCAGGAGAATTGCTTGAACCCAGGAGGCGGAGGTTCCTGTGAGCTGAGATGGCGCCACTGCACTCCAGCCTGGCGACAGAGCGAGACTCATCTGAAAAAAAAAAAAGAATTGGTAGCTTTACACCATGGAAACTGACAAACATTAAAATTAGAGCTTTTTATAGGGAGTGCTGGTTTACCAGCACATCATTGCACTTAACCATGTTGTTGCATGTAGTTGCCATATAGTTTTCCTCTGTGTGAATACACCAGTTTATCTGTCTGAACTGTACATTGATAATCGGTAGTTTTCAGTTTTCACTGTTACAATTAGTTCTGCCAAGAATATGGTGCCTTTTGATAGACATTTTGCTGGGTCATAGCTTTTGTATATATTTATTTAGCTTTAGTAGATATTACCAAACTGTAGACCAATTTATACTCCTACATTCTCACCAACACTAGCTATTTTTATGTCTTATGTTTTAGCCGTTGTGGTAAATGAACACAAATATTGATTGCATTGTGGCTTGAATTTGTAGTTCCCTGTGACCAATTAAGTTGAAGACCTTTTCATTTGTTTATACTTCATTTCAGCATATCTGTTTTTGTGAAGTATCTGTTTAAGTCTCTTAACCATTTTTCCATTGTATTGTCTTTTTTCCTATTGGTTTTGTGAGACTTCTCTGTATATTTTGGAACTGAGTCTTTTCTCAGATATAGATATGGTGATTATTTTTTCCCCACTGTGTTTAACTGTAGTTTTCAGTGTTAATAGAGTCCAATTTATCAGGTTTCTTCTTTCTAATGAGTGCTTTTTGTTGACTCTTTAAGATCTTTGTCTACTCCAAGGATACAAAGATGGTCTCATGCTTTCTTCTGTAAAATTTTTAAAAAAAATCTTTCATATTTAAATTTTTAAGCCATCTGGATTATTGTTCGATGTAGGATCAAGGTACATTTTCCCCTGTTAATGGATATGAATTGACCCAGCAGTGTATTTGAAAAAACTATGCTGCAGTGTTGTCTTTCTCATAAATCAAGTGTGCAGGTGTGGATCTGTTTCTGGACTCTTGGTTTTGGTCAGTTTACCTGTTCTTGTACTTAATACCAGACTTTCTTAATTACTACAGCTTTATCATGTAGATATTGCTATCTGGTGGTAGTCAGTTCTATAATATGATTCTTCAGTGTTGCCTTGGCCCTTTGTGTTCCACATGACTCTTAGAATAAACTCTTCAATTTTTGTGAAACTTTGATTTTAACTGGAATTGCATTGTATTTATAGGTGAAGTTATGGAGAATTGCCATCTTTAGAATATTGAGTCTTTCAATTCTCAGTAAGTTTTATAACTTTCAGTGTAGAGATCTTTCATATCTTTCATTAGATTTGTTCCTAGGCTTCGAGTGTTTTTTTTGGTGCTATAATTAATTCTGTCTTGTAAAAAACGTTTGTTTTTTTGGTTTGTTGTTGTTATAAATGGTTTTTCATGCACACACACACACACACACACATATATTTGGTCTATTGACCTTATATCAAGTGATCTTTCTAAATTTACCTGTTCTAATACTTTGTAGAGTCTTTTGGATTTTGTCATATTTCTGTTGATACTGAATTCATTTGGTTTTCCCTATTAAACAGTCTAGGATTCTCTAGGGTCATGGAAGAAGCTAATGTTGTAAGATTATATTTAAAGATAGCCTTTACTGATTTTTCTTTCTCTAACAATGTTACTAAGAAATACTTAACTCTTTTCTTTAGGAATACTTTCAAGTCATCCCAAATATGGTTCCATCCCTAAACTTATATGTAAGTATAAACAACATTGTAGTTTTCATAGCTTTTTAAAACTTAAATAAAATTATTTTATCAAATATTTTATCATGTCTTACTCATATTAGTTATGTGGTTACGTGCTGTGATAAATCAGTTTGTTAAAGCATTTCATTAAGTGGATTACTTGGATATTTTATTGTTAGCATAAAAAATCATTAGTTGAAATAGGCAATTTTTGTGTCTTTATAATGTAATAGAGCTATTAATTTAAATTTATTTTGTAAGGATAAAGTATTTGAAAATAAATTTTTGGTCTGTCTATGGGGAAAGAAAGTTGTGCACATATTCTGATTAATCAAAGTATATTTAAAATTAAGCTTAATTTTAAAAAGAAATCTCTCTAATTTACATTTTAATATGTAAATAAGCATAACTTATTTACACATTGCAATAAAGTTAATAGAAAAAGAAGCTACATTGCTCTTCAAAAGAAGTACCTGAGGCTTTTCATGAGTCTTTGAGGTTAGCCTTTCTTTTGTATTGGAAACTCATGTGATGCAGTAATTGCCACGTTTAGGTTATGGTTAGTAATTTATTACTTTAAGGGATTTGTTGCACCTAATTTTATTTTAAAACAATCTTGTGAAAATGGCTGTGCACATGATTTTCTGTTTTATAGGAAAATAATGGCCTAAATCCTTGTGATCTAGTTCTGTTTATTTAGAACTAGAAATAAATAAATGTTTGGATGCTTTTATTTCTTATCCATTCCTCTTCTCATTATACCTTTACTAAATCTTTCCTATATATTTTACAAAGTAATTAGTATACCGTATTTGATTTATTTATAGCAACTTTATTTTGGCACACTTTTTTTTGGAAACTGAATTATATCCATAGACTCTGTCTATGAACTCTGATCTGATTTAGTTTTGGTTTCCTCTACCATTATTTCAGGAAATCTCAGTCTTTCTAAACCAAAGACATATTTAGAATCACACTCAATTTTTGTTTTAGAAAATACTTTTGTCTGAAAGGCACATTCAGTTACACTTTTTGTTTGATTTTACAAATAAGTTGCTTGTATCATGGGATACTTTGCTGGAAAACTTTCTTATGTGAAAACTTGCCAAGAGAAATTCAAGAACCTTGAAAATTCCCCCCTTGGAGAAGCTTTACGATCAGGACAAGGACGACGATCTTCACCACCTGGGTAGGCCAGATTCTGATCTTTACTTAAGATTTTTAATTTTTAAGAAACAACTAGATGTTGTTATAACTCACGGCCCAAAAACATTGCCTGAAGGACCACTGGATACTTGCCATTTGCTGTAGGCTAAAAGTAGTTTGTTTCAAAAATTGGAGCAAGACATGCCACCATTTATTTATTTATGAATGAATGAATGAATGAATGAATGATGAGGCCTCCTTCTGTTGCGCAGGCTGGAGTACAATGGCATTATCCTAGCTCACTGCAGCCTCGAACTCCTGGGTTCACAAGGCCCTGCTGCCTCAAGCTCCCGGAGTAGCTAGGAATACAGGCGTGAGCCCCTGCACCCAGCTAATTAAAGAAAATTTTTTTTATAAAGATGGGGGTCTCACTATGTTGCCCAGGCTGGTCTTGAACTACTGGGCTCAACTGATCCTCCTGCTTCGGCTTCCCAAATTGTTGAGATTAAAGGTTTGAGGCACTGTGCCTGGTTCTTCATTTTTGTTTTGTTTGGTTTTGAGACAGTTTCACTCTGGCTCCCAGGCTGTGAGTACAGTGGCATGATCTCGGCTCACTGTGACCTCTGCCTCCTGGACTCAAGTGATCCTCCTCCCTCAGCCTCTGGAGTAGCTGAGACCACAGGCATACACCACCACACCTAGCCAATTTTTTGTATTTTTTATAGAGACAGGGTTTTACTGTTTTTCCCAGGCTGATCTCAAACTCCTGCGCTCAAGCAATCTGCCCCACTTGACCTCCCAAAGTGCTGGGATTACAGGCGTAGTGAGCCACTGCATCTGGCCTTCATTGTTTTAAATATAGAGTTGTATCATACTGGGAGTACATGTTCTAGAATAAAGGATTTTATCTTGATTCAATTTGGCAGACCTTTGGTTACTATAGTTTGGACTTTTATTTTGAATTCCCAAATCTTATCAATCCCATCCATCTCTTAACAGATTTCAACTTTTCATTTTAGTGCTTCTTAAACAGATAGGCAGGCAATGTAATCCCCATGAGAGAGAATTACTTGTATCTGCTTTAGCAAATTAGTGTTTATATAGATTCTTAGCTGTGACATTACCTTCTCAATTGACATGGGAAATGAACATGGTTATTGAAATTAGACCTGATTTAAAGTGCTTTTTCTTTCCAAGAACTTTCAAACATATTAAAATTATCTTGAAAGGCTAATAGTTAGAAAGTTGAGTATACATTTCCTATTTTTCTATATTAACAGCGACCGCTTTTAAGATGTATAAGTGGGTCAGGACTTTTTAAAAGTATTTTGTTGGCAGAAAGACCAGACCTCATTTTACTGTTTATAAATAACTGTGTTAAAAGTTATTTCGAAGCCAGATGCGTGGCTCATGCCAGTAATCCCAGCACTTTGGAAAGTTGAGGCAGGAGGGTTGCTTGAGCCCAGGAGTTTGAGACCAGCCAGGGCAATATAGTGAGACCTCATCTCTACAAACGACCAAGTAGTGACGCATGCCTATAGTCCCTCCTACTTGGGAAGCTGAGGTAGGAGGATCACTTGAGCCTAGGAAGTGGAGATTGCAATAAGCCAAGACTGCACCACTGCACTGTAGCCTGGGTGACAGAGTGAGACCCTGTCTCAAAAAAAAAAAAAAAATTTATATGTATATATAGTTATGGAAATAAGATATATGAAAGAAGTTATTTTAACACTTCTTTAAGATATAGGCAGTGACTTATATTTCTTAATATGATTTTCATTTACAGGCACTATTACCAGAAGTCAAAATATGACTCAAATGTGAGTGGTCAATCATTTGTGACATCCTCAGCAGCAGACAACATAGAAATGCTTCCTCATTATGAGCCAATTCCATTCAGTTCTTCTATGAATGAATCTGCGCCCACTGGTATTACTGATCATATTGTCCAAGGTAGAAACTTCTCTTGAAATGAATTTCAACATTTTATGGTCCAACGTATGTATAAACTTTATTTGATGACCTTTTCTGCTGGATATCACCTGTGTGTTCTACCATCAATCATCAACCTAACCTCAGCATGTTTGTTCATTTGTTTCTTCATTCATTCAACTTTTCTTGAGGACCAGTAGATGTTGAGGACTCTGCTAGTCGTGGAAGAAGATGAATAACTCTTGGTTCTTGTGCCTGAAAAACTCTCAGTCTGTTAGAAGATACAGAAATACAAGGATAAATTACTAGTATGTCCCAGTAATTGAAAATACTAAGGCAAGCTTAGTGGAATAGTGAAGAAGAAATGATAAATCATGTCCAGGAAGTAGAGGCTCCAGGAACGATTTAAAAAGGTTACATTTGATAGGCTGGATCTTAAAGGCTTTCAACTTTCTTGTCTATAATATAAGAAAGAGCTGTTGTCAAGTGAGAAAATCCATGTGAAAATGTTTTGTGAAGTTTGTAAATACTAGCTTTGAAGATCACACATATAAGTGCAACAACATCAATTTTGGATTAAGGCTTGGATTTGACTCATGATTGACATTTGCTAGCTATGTGACCTTGTAAAACTACTACTACATTATAATAATATAGTAATATTATTATAACTACTTTATAATCCTTTCAGTTTCTTGATCAGTTGAATGGAGATGATAATAACCTCTCTTAATGAACTGTTGGAATTAAATGAAATAATCAGAGGCAATGCCTGGCAAATAATAGACTCAAAAAACTTTAGTTTCTTTCCTTCAGTCTAGTCTGTAGTGTAAGATGAGGAATTAGAAACAGGAAATACAGGTCTATAATTCTTTATCGAAAATCCTGAAATTCAAAAAGGTTTAAGCCAAGTTTTCTTTTTTTTTTTCTTTGAGACAGAGTCTTGCCCCGTCGCCCAGTCTGGGCTGCAGAGGTGCGATCTTGGCTCACTGCAGCCTTCGTCCCCCGGCTTCATGCCATTCTCCTGCCTCTGCTTCCTGAGTAGCTGGGACTACAGGTGCCTGCCACCACGCTTGGCTAATTTTTTGTATTTTTAGTAGAGATGGGGTTTCACCGTGTTAGCCAGGATGGTCTTGGTCTCCCGACCTCGTGATCCACCCACCTTGGCCTCCCAAAGTACTGGGATTACAGGCGTGAGCCACCGCACCCAGCCTGTTTTTGTTTTTTAATAATTAAACTGATAATAAAATCTGACCTGAATTCATTTAGCAGAATACCCTGACCTAAATTCACATAAGTTATATAAATGTAGACTTTATTTACTTTGCCAGATAAGATTTTTCCATTAATGTGTTTGCTTACTCATTTCTGTCCTAAACCTCTGAATGGATGGATATTAAGTAATATAAGGGGTATTTACTATAGTATTTTTCTAAAATCTCAAACTGAATTGTGAAACATATTGGACCCCAAGGTTTCGATAAGGGATTATGGACCTTTGTAGAGTATACTCTTTAAATTTTAAAAGATTAGAGGGAAAGAAGTTAAAGGGGGGGGGGGTATACAGTGGAAAGGGAGAAGTTGATTATAGATCAGAGAAGGTTCTAGAGAATGCAGAAGGGGTTCT
This sequence comes from Mandrillus leucophaeus, assembly GCF_000951045.1. Lineage (NCBI taxonomy): Eukaryota > Metazoa > Chordata > Mammalia > Primates > Cercopithecidae > Mandrillus > Mandrillus leucophaeus. The sequence continues at coordinate 276,065 of NW_012101010.1, forward strand.
AGGTAGGTCAGAATATAGAGTAGCCACTAGCCATATGTGGCTATTTAAATTAATTAAAAATAAATGAAATTTAAAGTTCAATTTCTCAATTGCTCTGGTAGCATTTCACTTGCTCAACAGTCGTATGTGCTAGTGGCTACCATGTTAGTGCCAATATAGAACATTTTCATCATTGCAGAAAGTTATGTTGGACAGCACTACTTCAGAGCAAAAGTCGGGGCAAAGGGGTGAGTATTACCCTTGTATTAAGGAAGAGACAGGAAAGAATGGAAGTTCAGATGATTAAAGAGTTTGGATGAAAGTTACTGAGAGCTTCTTAATCCTCAACTCTGATTTTTTATTTTTTTCTTTAATGGTTGGAAGCAAAGGCATCAAATTAGTCAGAAAAGGAAGGAAGGGAATGGGCAGATTAGGAGAGAATGGCTAAAGTCACTATCTTATCTCCAAAGGCAGCTGTCCTTGTTCCTCACTGTGTCTCATTTAACCAGTCTGAAGTTCAAATCCATTATTCTTGTACAATAGTCCCCCCTTATTCATGGGGGATAAGTTCGAAGACCCCTCAGGATGCCTGAAACCTCAGATATTACCAAATCCTTTATGTTCTATGTTTTTTTTTATCTAGATGGCTACCAAGTTACTAATAGGCAATATAGTGTAGACAGTGTGGATATGCTGGATAAAGGGATGATTCAAGTCCTGGATGGACCAGAGTGGAACCTCACAAGATTTTATCACACTACTCAGAACAGGGTGTAATTTAAAACTTATGAATTGTTTATTTCTGGAATGTTCCATTTAGTATTTTCAGACTATGGTTGACTGCAGGTAACTGAAACCCTGGAAAGCAAAACCACAGATAAGGGGGCACTACTGTATTCTAGACATGCACTAACTCCTTGTAATGACTTGCATCCTTCCCACCATTTGCATTAGGAAATTCTGTTATATAGTTTCTTTTCCATACAAAAGCCAACAAACAAAAAGCCCTTTGGTATCTACCCACAGACTACTTAGCAAGGCCATGTCTTAATATTATTTTATGCCTTCCACAGCAGCCATCCATCCATCCACTGCTCTGTCTTCTGACCCACTTTTCTAGAGAAAATCAAAGTGGCTACTTTTTTACTGCTCTCCACATGGGCCAGCAGTGGCCTGCTTTTGCTTTGTCCCAGATGCTGTCCTCCCTTACCATGGCATCTTCTTTGGTTTAAGTCCTACTTTAGTTCTGCTTTTTTTTTTTCCAGGAATTCAGAGAGTTATTAATCTTTTAAAATAGCAAGCACTTCTTCGTTGCTGTTAGGAGACTTAGAGTTTATTACAGTTACATTTAAATCAGTACTACTTTACATTTTTCATTTTTTAGTCCTTCCAGTTCTTTATAACCTTCTCAAAATAGTAAATCATGTTCTCTCCACAATGTGGAAAATTCTCTTCTGTCTTCTTCTGTCTGATTTATATTTTCATTATTTGTTCCAGAATTTTATAACAGTAAAATATTTTTTATAAGAAAAAGTATTAGACCTGGAAGGAACTTCAGAGATCATCTACTCGAACTACCATATTAAACAATTGAGAAAACCAGGATTCAAAGAAGCTTAGTGATTTGCCCAAGGAGATTTCCTAATTGTCAGCAGAGTGGGGTTAAGAACCCAAGGTTCCTGAAGTACCCACAATTTCCTTCAGAATTAATATAACATATATGGTGAAGGGAAGTGAGTTCAGTAATTACTTATTACTGAATAAGTAATAAGTAATACTTATGCACTTATGCGAAGTGTTTTAATCCCAGTATAAGGTTGCAATATTTTTCTTTACATTCTTTTTTTAGTAAGAAAAATTTAGTTTTGAACCATCATATAATAATACAAGAACTAATTAGGAGAAATTTAAATCCTCTTTGCTTTATATCAGTACAGTATATATTTGTTTAGCAGAATAAAAGTTTATGGTTGAAAACGGCTGAGTGCAGTGGCTCATGCCTGTAATCCCAGCACTTTGGGAGGCCGAGGCAGGTGGATCCCCTGAGGTCAGAGTTCAAGACCAGCCTGACCAATATGGCGAAACCCCGTCTCTACTAAAAATACAAAGTTAGCTGGGCATAGTGGCACATGCCTGTAATCCCAGCTACTCAGGAGGCTCAGGCAGACGAATCACTGGAACCTAGCAGGCGGAGGTTTTGGTGAGTCAAGATCGCGCCACTGCGCTCCAGCCTAGGCAACAGAGTGAGACTCTGTCTTAAAAAGAAAAAAAAGAAAGCTTATGGTTGAAAACATTATTTAATGTATAGTTATGTTGCTTAGAAAATTCTAATTATTCACTGGAATCTTACCTTTGAGTTCTAAATAAGTATCACAAAAATTAGTTTTTAAAAAATTAATATTAAAATTATATGCCCAATTTATATGTCTCATTGAAAACATCTTTGAAAAATAGTACCTTTGGTGTGGTATGTGCTATGTAAGACTTTGTAAGTTAAATAGTTGTTCACTGAATGTTAGCAGCTTTTTTTTTTTGATGTTCATATGGCCTTTGTTGCTGTTTATAAACTTTACAAACTGTGTTCACTATTTGATCCTGTCAACCAATATTAGGAGGAACCACTGCATTATATTTACATTTGACTCTATGATAATATGTAATATTCACATTTTGACTCTCTGGGAGAAATAAAGAATAAATGTTAGTTCCCAGGCCAAAATAACAGTTGATACTTTCTTCTGCATTAATGTTGCATCTTTTAGACCAGAATGAAAACAATACATATTCTGATTAAAGGCTATGTTTTATACTTTTCAAGTAATTATTTTCAACTTTTTTTTTTTTTTGGAGACAGATTTTTGCTCTTGTTGCCCAGGCTGGAGTGCAATGGCGCGATCTCGGCTCACTGCAACCTCCTCGTCTCTGGTTCAAGTGGTTCTACTGCCTCACCCTCCTTAGTCTAGGATTACAGGCGTGTGCCACGACACCCAACTAATTTTGTGTTTTTAGTAGAGATGGGGTTTTTTCGTTGGCCAGGCTGGTCTCGAACTCCTGATCTCAGGTGACCTGCCCGCCTCAGCCTCACAAAGTGCTGGGATTATAGGCGTGAGCCATTGTGCCTGGCCTGTTTTCAAGTATTTTTGTTTAAATTTCATAAAATGGTAAAATAAATGATTTTTGAAAATAGCTGGAGTTGTTTTCATAGAGTCTGTGGTTATAGGACTATTTAAGTATATATTGAGTAAAATCTGTACTATGTCAAGTGTTATTCAGTTGTCACTAGTAGAATATCTTTCTCTTTTAATTCTGTATACAGTATGACTAACTCCAGTTTAAAACACTGGTATTTTAATGAGTTTAAATTGTACGGTTATATATTATGATACCTATTTTTCTTCTGGCTGTGGTTTAGTTTTTAAAATCTTTGATGTCCATTTTAATTTTTAGAAATAAAAGCTTAAAAATATAGGTGGAAGTAGATTTCAGTTTGATAATTATCTTGGTGAAAGTATAGTACCTGTGAAATGGTGGTAATAATTTGATTCTTTATACTATTTTGATTGTAGGTAAGGAGCATTTGTAAAATTTAGTTGCTTTAGAGTTATACAAATCCTTTTATTACCATTTATTAACTGTTTGTTGTTTTAGGACCTGATCCCAACCTTGAAGAAAGTCCTAAAAGAAAAAATATTACATATGAGGAATTAAGGAATAAGAACAGAGAGTCATATGAAGTATCTTTAACACAAAAGACTGACCCCTCAGTCAGGCCTATGCATGAAAGAGTGCCAAAAAAAGAAGGTATGATAGTTTAGTCTGAATCACTTTACTGTTTAGGATTGGAAACTAAAACATTACTTTAAAACAGTACTATAAAAAATTAATTAATATGTGATTTAACTCTTCAAGCAGTTAACTAAAGTAAAATATTTTTAAAATAGTACTTTACAGTTATCTGTTCTTCCTCTTTTTTTTTTTTTTTTTTTTTTTTTTTTTGAGACGGAGTCTTGCTCTTGCTCTGTCGCCAGACTGGAGTGCAGTGGCACGATCTTGGCTCACTGCATCCTCTGCCTCCTGGGTTCAAATAATCCTCCTGCCTCAGCCTCCCAAATAGCTGGGACTACAGGCGCCTGCCACCACGCCCAGCTAATTTTTTGTATTTTTAGTAGAGACGGGTTTTCACCATGTTGGCCAGGATGGTCTCGATCTTTTGACCTCATGATCCACCTGCTTCAACCTCTCAAAATGCTGGGATTACAGGCGTAAGCCACTGCACCCGGCCAGTTCTTCCATTTTTAAGGTGTTCCAAAAGCCATTTTGTGTTAGAAAATACTGAAGTCAAGGCCAGGGGCAGTTTCTCATGACTGGAATCCTAGCACTTTGGGAGGCCAAGTTGGGTGTATCACTTGAGGCCAGGAATTGGAGATCAGCATGGCCAGCATGGTTGAAACGCTGTCTCTACTAAAAAAAAAAAAAAAAAAAAAAAAAAAAAAAAAAAATACAAAAAAAGGTATGGTGGTGCATGCCTGTAATCCTAGCTACTCGGGAGGCTGAGGCAGGAAAACTGCATGAACCCAGGAGGCAGAGGTTGCAGTGACTGACAGCACGCCACTGCGCTCCAACCTGGATGATGGAGAGAGGCTCTGTGTCCAAAAAAAAAAAAAAGAAAATAATGAACTCCAAATAGTAAGACTTAAGACAGCAAGATTAGTTTTGTAACACAAGGTAGAGATTATATACCCATTTGACTGTTTTTCTCTTATAAAAAATCTCCTTGGAGATCTGATAGTCTTATTTTCCTAATGATACACCTATCACATAAGTTGCTGTAGTGACCTGAGGTTGGCATTGTGCTGTAATACCACTTGTGGCCTAACCACAGAATGATTGAGTAATGAGATTGATTTTCTTTGTACGTTTGGGTTTTTCTCTTGTTTATTTTTTTGTTCTGTGTTTTTTTGTTTGTTTGTTTTTTCTTTTTGAGATGGTTTTATTCTGTCACCCAGGCTGGAGTGCAGTGTTGTAATCATGGCTTACTGCAGCATTGACCTCCTGGGTTCAAGCAGTTCTCCTACCTCAGCTTCCCGAGTAGCTGGGACTACAAGTGTATGCCACCATCCCTGGCTGTTAAAATTTTTTTTTGGTACAGTGGGTTTTTCCCTGTGTTGCCAAGGCTGGTCTCAAACTCCTGGGCTCAAGTGAGTCCTTTCACCTTGACCTTCCAGGATGCTGAGATTATAGGTGGGAGCCACTGTGCCTGACCTTTCTGGTACATTTGTGAAATTGAAAGAGTTATATACTATATACACCAGCTTCTAAGGCATTTCTTAAAGAGGAAAAAAGCAAAAAAAAACTACTTTTGAAAAATAATTGTGAATTTTTAAATGCTGATTTCTTTTAAGTCTCTTTGAAATAGCTATACATCAGCCAAAGTAAATTTTTTGATACAAGTTTACCTCTAAAGGAAGAGGGCATTTGAATAGGGTTTTGTAGCTATTTCAGTATAGGATTTTATGATTTTCTCTTAAGGAATTTCAGAGTGTGTGTCATTGTTTCAAGGTTTTCTATTTACTACTTTTTTTTTTTTTTTTGAGACGGAGTCTGGCTCTGTCGCCCAGGCTGGAGTGCAGTGGCTGGATCTCAGCTCACTGCAAGCTCTGCCTCCTGGGTTTACGCCATTCTCCTGCCTCAGCCTCCGGAGTAGCTGGGACTACAGGCGCCCGCCACCTCGCCCAGCTAGTTTTTTTGTATTTTTTAATAGAGACGGAGTTTCACCCTGTTAGCCAGTTTGGTCTCGATCTCCCGACCTTGTGATCTGCCTGTCTCGGCCTCCCAAAGTGCTGGGATTACAGGTTTGAGCCACTGCGCCCGGCTATTTACTACTTTAAAAATGGAAAGAATAGGTCTTTGGTACCTTCTTGAAGGTCATATGCCACAGATAATGCAAAAATACATGGAAGTCCTTCGTATTTGTTGTTATGGTCATTTTTTAGAGCTAATTTTATTTTTAATCATTAGTGGTTGCTTCATTTGGAGTGCTGTTTTTATAACAATGGTAGATAATATCTGCATCATATTATTAATGTAAAAAAATCAACCTTTGAAATAAATTAGGGATCTACCATACTTTTGAATGTTTGTCATCAAACAACATTTAGCATAAACTATGCATCTAGTGGCCATTGCTCTGTAATAAGTAAAGACTCGTTAGTACTTTGTTCTGCTAATTAATTTGAGGATTTAGATTGTAAGCTCTGTGAGGGCAGAAAGTAATATTTTTCTTATTTTTGTAATCTTTTCTATTGTCTGCATAGCATAGTACCTTACACTGTATCAGAAATTGAGTATTTTGGTTTAGGCTTCTATAGTAATAGAGGTTAAGAAAGGAAATTTTGTAGACCTTTAGTATTTGCTGGATTTTGACATTTGTGATTTTTGACTGAAGTCTTCAAGTTCTGTTACATGACACAAGAATGTGAAATGATTATTTTTTTTTTTTTGGTAAAAGGTTTTTTGTGTGCTTTATATAATTTAAAGAAAAGACTTGTTATGAAATAGTTTCAGTGATTTTCTAAAATATTATTGAAATTAGTACAGGGTAGATTCACAGGGTCAGAAAGTGTCACTTAAAGTTTTCACCTTTAGCTTATGTGGTTGATATTTATCTAATTAGAAATTAAGTCTCAGAAATTTTAAAAATTCAAGCACGTATTCTATTAACTGCCAGAGCAATGTCACCACACATCCTGTAGCTTCTAGAAAACCGTGTAACATATACTCATGAGGGAATGAGAGCAAGGGGAAAAGGCAAAATGTGAAGGATAAGGATGTATAATGTCAATATAATAATGAAATAATTTTGACTTCATGTATTCCCTGAAAAGAGTCCACACTGTGATAACTGCTGCTTTATATTGTTATGATTACTCATAGACAGAGGCTGTGTTGAAGAGGAGCAAAAAAGTAAAGGAGTAGAATAGACAGTGAAGCATGTTTCAAAATGTAAAATGTAGAGTACCTGTGAAATGTAGTAGTATTTTCTTCTTATAGTAGTATTTACAGCCCTGAGAGAGAAGATTGAATTAATTACAACTTGAACTCTTGACAATTTCTACTGCTGTATTTTTTGTGAAAAACGAAAATTCAAATGTTTGTTTTATTATTTCCCACAATTTTTTTTTATATGACTTAATATGTGCCATACTTACTTAGGTAGTACAGTAAAGATGTAAAAGTACCCAGGCTTTGGATCTAAACAGACCTGTACTAAAATCTCAGTTCTTGTTAGGGCTTGTACCTTGGGCAAGTTACTAATCTGTTCTCTCACCATTAAAATGAGAATTGTGTTTAGAAGTTTGTTATGAGGACTAACTATTTATGTAAAATTCTAGATACAATGCATTTGTCCAACCCCAAGTTGACAAAAGTCTGGCCATTCCCTTTTTGTAATTATAATTTGACTCTCATGTGCTTTTATTCAAATGAGAGAGAAACATAACTTTTCATCATAGCAACAAACTTGAAATAATCTTTTACTTATTATTGCTTGGAATCATCAATTATTTGTGCTTTTTTCCTAGTCAAAGTAAACAAATATGGAGATACTTGGGATGAGTGAAAAATTACATCATTGGACCTACTGAAGGAGTTTCAACACCCAGCTTCATCTAGGTGGTCATGATTACCTGCATGCTTTGAGATCAGCAGCAGTCTTCATAAACACATTTAAAACAAGATCCTGAGTTTTTGTGGTTTGACTTCTCTGGCGTGTTAAAAAAAACGCAGATTTTTAGTGTTAATATTGTGTAAATGTCCTTACCTTGGGGATTCATTTGAATGATGGTATTATACCATGACTGTATACAGTTTGTGAAATTGTTGCAAGGGCAAAGACACTCTCATAAAACCAGCAAGAGATTACAGTGCTCTAGAATCAGCATATATGAAAATAAATGATATCTGCATGTTGAATTGGGGTGGGTGGGGGGAGCAAGCATAATTTTTAAGTGTGAAGCTTTACATTAAGAAATTATTAAAAAGCTTTTTTCCTCCGGTATTTGCTGTATTATCTTAATGTTTATGGCAAATAAAATGTAAAGGAACATGCAGCAGCCCTCATCTTCCTTGATTTTATGGTTTTATTGTTTGTAATTTATTGATTTATTTTTAAGCTAGTTATAATCATGTAGGTAAAGGAAATAAAGTCATCTATAATATTTAATAATATATGGCTGGAGGCAGTGGGCAGTGGTTGATGCCTGTAATCCCAGCACTTTGGGAGGCTGAAGTGGGAGGATTGCTTGAGTCTAGGAGTTTGAGACCAACCTGGGCAACAAAGTGAGACCCCATCTTTACAAAAAAATAAAAATTAGCTGGCGATGGTGTCGTGTGCCTGTAGTCCTAGTTACTTGAGAGACTGAGTTGGGAGGATCAGTTGAACCCAGTGGTTCTAGGTTGCAGTGAGCTGTGATCACACCACTGCACTCCAGCCTGTGCAACTGAGTGAGACCCTGTGTCTAAAAAAAGTAAAAATATAATGAATATGATTTATGTAGATAAATTGAGTAATAAGGAATTGCCTTACAAAAGCAAGTTGTCATTTTTAAAGAATTTGTAAATTCTAAAACAATAAAAATTTGGTATACATAACAGAGACTAAGATGTTAAAAAGAAAAAAAAATTGGTATACAATGACCCTTTGTATCTGTGGGTTCCATATCTGCAGATTCAATCAACTGCAGATTGAAAATATTTGAGGGAGAGAAATGGGTGGTTGTGTCTGTACTGAACTCTTGTTATTTCCAAACAATACATTGTAATAACTATTTACATAGCATTATTACAAGTAATCTATAAATGACTTCAAGTATACAGGAGGATGTACATAGGTTATATGTAAATACTGTAAATACTACACTACTTTATAGTAGACATTAGGAACCTGGACCAATAGACCCCCACCTAGTCACATTTTAGAAAGAACACGTGGGATGGAAGATACCACAGCCATCTTTCAGTCTATCATTTGGCCGCTGTAATTCACATCCCTCTCCCGAGGACCTCCATTTCCTATGCCATTACAACAGCTCAAAGTCTAGGAGCTGATCATCTAATCGGGGTAAGGTATGGATGAGGCTCCTTGGGTAAAGCTTCATAAATAAAAGCGTCATGAATACCATTTCTCTCAATCTGAGGGCCTGAACTTAAGAAGTTATCTGCTTTGTTCACCTGTTAGGCATAACATCACTACTCTGGAGATTCCTCTTCAAAAAGAGAAAAGGAAAGGCTTGGCTTGCAATTCTGAAGTCTAGCCAGCCTAATGTGGCCATTCTTTGGGGTCTAGGTGTATTCCCTGGTGGTGGTTCTCTGGGGCTTTTTACCCTGCCCTCTGATTTTTCCTTTTCTATTGAGGCACTTGTGTTTGCAGCTGAGTAGGTTTTTTTGTTGTTTGTTTTGTAAAGCCTACTCCCTCACAGAATTTGGAGGTCCATAGGCCTATTTTTACTACTACCCTTGTCCAAGCTGACATATTTCTTTTTCCTGTGTATTTCTCATGTATCAATTTATAATCTATTACACAAGAGCCACTCATAAAGTCTACTGGAAATAGTCCTTTTTCTATGTTGGGCTCCCTGTGAGGCTGATGAACAACATCCTTGAGATTCTAAGCCTTGGACAGGGTCTAAAAGGCATGCTGGTAAGGCACGTGGGCCATTTACATGTCTGAAATGTCTTAAGATGACACTGTCATCTTCCTGAGGTCTTGAGCAAAGGATCTTATTGCCCCACTTTGGATTAGGTCTTTGTCTGAGAGCCATTGAAAGGGCTATTCTGAGCCTTAATATTTCTTCCAAATTCCATTTGGGAGTGGAATAATTTGTTCTTTATACCTCTTCCTCATTTTATTTTGGATAAGTAGAAAAATCCAAATGGACCCAGATTCAACACTGCCAGGAAATCTTAGCTAGATCATTAGGCACATTTTCTATTTTTGGTGATACCACAGGTAACAGTTTTGCTAAGCTTTACTGCTTAAAAAGGGTCTCTTAGCTTTCAATAACATTTTCCTCCCTCTGACATCCTCCTTGGAAGCCCTTTGGGCTTCTGCTAACGCCCTCCTTGAGGCCCTTTAGGATTTCACTAGCAATCTCCTCATGATCCTGGTAGCATCCATCTGCTACTTGGTCCCAAGGTGGATGCCATATTTCTTAGGTTCTTGTTATGGCAGAACCTCACTTCCAGGTACAAAATTTCTATTTTAAAATGTATTATTTTGGGGGGTACACAAGAATATATATTTATGGGTTACATGAAATATTTTGATAGAGGCATCATGCAATGCGTAATCACATCAGGGTAAATGGGATATCCATCCCCTCAAGCATTTATCCTTCATGTAACAAACGATCCAGTTATACTCTTTTAGTTTTTTTAAAATGTATAATTATTTTTGACTATAGTCACTCTATTGTGCTAGCAAATACTAGATCTTACTCTTTTTTTGTACCCATTAACCATACACCCGCTGCACCCACTACCCTTCCCAGCCTCTGGTAACCATCCTAGTGTCTATTGCCATGACTTCAATTATTTTAAATTTTAGCTCCCATAAATAAATGAGAATGTGAAGTTTGTCTTTCAGTGCCTGGCTTATTTAACGTAATGATTAAGTTCCATGCATGTTGTTGCAAGTGACAGGATCTCATCCTTTTTTATGACTGAATAGTACCCCGTTGAGTACATGTATCACATTTTCTTTATCCGTTCATCTGCTGTGGGACACTTAGGTTGTTTCCAAATCTTGGCTATTGTGAATAGTGTTGCAGTAAACATGAGAGTGCATACTGATGTCCTTTCTTTTGGGTATATACCTACCAGTGGGATTGCTGGATTATATGATAGCTTTTTTTTTTTTTTTTTTTTTTAGTTTTTCGAGGAATCTCCAAACTGTTCTCCATCATAGTTTTAATAATTTGCATTCCTACTAACAGTGTATGAAGATTCCCTTTTCTCCACATCCTCACCAGCATTTCTTATTGCCTGTCTTTTGGATAAAAGCCATTTTAACTGACATGAGATGACATCTCATAATAGTTCTGATTTACATTTCTCTGATAATAATGTTGAGCACTTTTTCATATACCTATTTGCCATTTGTATGTCTTCTTTTGAGAAATGTCTATTCAGAGCTTTTGCCCATTTATTATAATATTATTTTCTTCTTTTTTTCTTCTTTTTATTGAAACAGGGTCTTGCGATGATGCCCAGGCTGGTCTCAAACTCCTAAGCTCAAGTGATCTGGCCACCTTGGCCTCCTAAAATGCTTGGATTACAGATGTGGGCCACTGCACCTGGCCTATTATTTTAAATCTCAGCATTCACCAGAGGATGCCTATTTTTAAAAATTGGATTATTAGATTTTTTTCTATTGAGTTGTTTGAGTTCCTTTTATGTTCTGGTTATTAATTCCTTGTCAGATGGATAGTTTGCAAATATTATCTCCCGTTCTATGGGTTGTCTTTTCACTTTGTAGATTATTTTCTTTGCTATGGAGAAGCTTTTAACTTGATGTGATACCATTTGTCCATTTTTTTGTTGGTTGCCTGTGCCTATGGGATATTACTCAAGAAATCTTTACACTGTCCAATGTCCCAGAGTGTTTCTTCAATGTTTTAGTAGTTTCATAGTCTGAGATCTTAGATTTACTCTTTAATTCATATTGATTTGACTTCTGTATATGGTAAGAGATGGGTCTAGTGTCATTCTTCTGCATATGGATATCCAGTTTTCCAAGCACCATTTGTTGAAGAGACTGTCCTTTCCCCATTATATTCTTGGCACGTTTGTTGAAAATTGAGTGGACTGTAGATGTATGCATTTGTTTTGGGGTTATCTGTTATGTTCCACTGGTGTATGTGTCTGTTTTTATGCCAGTACTATGCTGTTTTGGTTACTATATAGCTCTGTAGTATAACTTGAAGTCAGCCAATATGATTCTTCCAGTATTTTTTCTTTTTTTTTTTTCCTTAGGCTACCTTTGGCTATTCTGGGTCTTTTGTGGTTCTATATAAGCTTTAGGATTTTTATTTTCTATTTCTGTAAAGAATGTCACTGGTATTTTGATAGAGATTGCATTGAATCTGTAGATTGCTTTGGAGAGTATGGATATTTTAACAATGTTGATTTGTCTAATCCATGAACATGGAATATTTATATTTTTGTGTTGTCCTCTTCACTTTACTTTTTTTCCTTTTGTTTTTGAGACAGAGTCTTGCTCTATCTCCCAGGCTGGAGTGCAGTGGCATGGTCTTGGCCCATTGCAACCTCCACCTCCCAGGTTCAAGTGATTCTCATGCCTCAGCCACTTGAGTAGCTGGAATTACAGGTGTGTGTCACCAAGCCTGGCTAATGTTTGTATTTTTAGTAGAGACAAGGTTTCACCATATTGGCCAGGCTGGTCTTGAAGTCCTGCTTAAGTGATCTACCCGACTCGGCCTCCCAAAGTGCTGGGATTACAGGCATGAACCACCACACTGAGCCCTCTTCAGTTTCTTGAATTAATGTTTTCATTGTAGAGATCTGTCGCTTTTTTTTTTTTCTTTTGAGACAGCATCTCACTCTGTCATCCTGGCTGGAGTGCAGTGGCACAATCATAGTGCCCTGCAGCCTTGAACTCCAAGGCTGAAGTGATCCTCTCACCTCAGCTTCCTGAGTAGCTAGAACTACAGGTGCACACCACCATGCCCAGCTAATTTTTATTTTATTTTTTGTATTTATTTATTTATTGAGAGACGGAGTCTCACTCTGTTGCCAGGCTGGAGAGAAGTGTAATCTCGGCTCACTGCAACCTCTGCCTCCTGGGTTCAAGTGATTCTCCTGCCTCAGCCTCCTGAGTAGCTGGCACTACAGGTGCATGCCACCAAGCCTGGCTAATTTTTTTTTTTTTGTATTGTAGTAGAGAGGGGGTTTCACCATGTTGGCCAGGATGGTCTTGATCTCCTGACTTCATGATCTGCCTGCCTTGGCCTCCCAAAGTGTTGGGATTACAGGTGTGAGCCACCACGCCTGGCTGCCCAGCTAATTTTTAAATTTTTTCCAGAGGCAGGTTCTCACCATGTCGTCCAGGCTGGTCTCAAACTCCTGGCCTCAAGCAATCCTCCTGCTTCCGTCTCCCAAAATGCTGGGATTACAGACGTGAGCCACCAAGCCTGACCGTCTTTCACGTCTTTGGTTAATTCTTAGGTATTTTGTTCTCTTTGTAGCTATTGTAAGTGGGATTACTTTCTTGATTTCTTTTTCAGATTGTTCTTTGTCAGGACATAGAAATGATACTGATTTTTGTATGTTGATTTCATATCCTACAACTTTACTGAATTCGTTTATCAACTCTAATAGTTTTTTGGTTGAGTCTCTCAATTTTTCCAAATATAAGATCATATCATCTGCAAACGAGGACAATTTGACTCCTTCTTTTCCAATTTGTATACTGTTTCTTTCTCTTGTCCAATTGCTGTAGTAAAGACTTCCAGTATAACAGTGAGTAAAAGTGATAAAAGTAGACATCCTTGTCATGTTCCAGATCTTAGAGGAAAGGTTTTCAGCTTTCCCCTTTCTGTATGATACTATTTGTCTGTTGTATATTATATGGCTTTTATTATGTGGAGATACGTTCCTTCTACACCCAGTTTTTTGAGGATTTTTGTCATGAAGGGGATGCTGAATTTTGACAAATGCTTTTTCAACATCACTTGAAATGATCATAAGGTTTTTGTCCTTCATTCTGTTGTTATGATGTATCACATTGATTGATTTGCATATGTTGAACTATCCTTGCATCCCTGGGATAAATCCCATTTGGTCATAATGATCTTTTTAATGTGTTGTTGAATTTGGTTTGCTAGTATTTTGTTGAGGATTTTTTCATCAATATTTGTCAGCAATATTTGCATGTAGTTCTTTTGATGTGTGTTTGTCTGTGTTTGGTATCATGGCAATACTGGCATCATAGAATGAGTTTGGAAGTATTTCCTCCTCCTCTATTTTTTGGAATATTTTGAGTAGGATGGGCATTAGTTCTTCTTTAAATGTTTGGCAGAATCCCTCAGATGTTGTCCTGTTCCACCTGACCTGCTGTTTGGGGCTGAGAGGGGAAGCCAGTGGAATAAATGTATTTCTATCTGGAAAAAAAAAAAAAAAAAAAAAAAGTTTGTCAAAATTCAGCAGTGAAGTCCCTGGGTCTTGGGCTTTTCTTTGCTGGGAGGTTTTTGTCACAGCTTCAATCTCGTTGCTTGTTATCACTCTGTTCAGGTCTTGGATTTCTTCATGGTTCAATCTTGGTAGTTGTGTATCTGTGTAGGAATTTATCCATTTCCTCTAGATTTTCCAATTTATTGGCATATAGTTGCTCATAGTAGCCACTCATTATCATTTGAATTTCTGCAGTATTAGTTGTAATGTCTCATTTTTCATCTCTGATTTTATTTGAGTCTTCTCTCTTTTTTTCTTAGTCTGGCTAAAGGTGTGTCAATTTTATTTATCTTTTCAACAAAATTTTTTTGTTTCATTGATCTTTTGTATTGTTTTCTTTGTTTCAATTTCATTTATCTCTGTTTCTGCTGTGATCCTTATTATTTCTTCTACTAATTTTGGGTTTGGTTTTCTCTTGCTTTTCTAGTTCTTTAAGATGAATCATTAGGTTATTATTATTATATATAAGTGTAGTTTACATATCACAGTTCCAGTACTGGGTGCATATTTTATTTATATATATATATAATATTTTTTAAATTTAGCCACTTATAGCTAAAACCTTCCCTCTTAGTGCTACTTTTGCTGTATTTCATAGTTTCGGTGTGTTGTTTATCCATTGTCATTTGTTTCAAGAAATTTTTCAATTTCCTTCCTGATTCCTTAATTGATCCACTGATTCAGGAGCATATTGTTTAATTTTTATGTGTTTATGTAGTTTGCAAAATTCCTCATTATTGATTTCTAGTTTTATTCCATTGTGGTGACAGAAGATGCTTGATATTATTTCAATTTTTAAAAAATGTTTTATGACTTATTTTGTGACCTAACATATGGTCTATGCTTGAGAATGATCCATGTGCTGAGAAAAAGAATGTGTATTTTTCAGCCGTTGGATGAAACAGCCTGTAAATATGTATTTGTTCCATTTGTTCTATAGTGCAGATTAAATCTGATGTTTCTTTGTTGATTTTCTGTCTGGAAGATCTCTCTAATCCTGAAAGTAGGGTATTGAAGTCTCCAGCTATTATGCTATTATAGTCTATCTCTTTCGTTTTAATAATATATGCTTTATATATCTGGGTGCTCCAGCATTGGTTGCATGTATATTTACAATTACTACATCCTCTTGCTGAATTGACTTCTTTATCATTATATAATGATCTTCTCTATCTCTTTTATAGTTTTTGTCTTGAAATCTATTTTGTCTGATATAAGTATAGCTACTCCTGCTTTTTTTGGTTTCCATTGACGTGCAATAACTTTTTCCATCCCTTTATTTTCAGTCTACATGGGTCTTCATATAAAGTATGTTTCTTGTAGGCAACAGATCATTGGGTCTTTTTAAAAAGCCATTTAGCCACTCTGTGTCTTTTGGCTGCAGTGTTTATTCCATTTATATTCAATGTTATTACTGATAAGTAAGGACTTCTGACATTTTGTAATTTGTTTTCTGTTTGTTTGTGGTTTTCTCTTCCTTCTTTCCTTCCTTCCTGTCTTCCATTTAGTGAAGGTGATTTTCTCTGGTGACATGATTTAATTTCTTGCTTTTTATTTTTTGTGCATTCATTGTATTTTTTAAATTAACCCAGATCTTAGCAGCTTAATGTATGTTTTTTGATTTGCAGTTACTATGAAGCTTGCAAATACTATCTTATAACCCATTATTTTGAGTGAATAACAACACTCATTGCATAAACAAACTAAACATGAAAAAGAAAACTAATAAAAACTCTACACTTTAACTTCATCCCTCTGCTTTTTAAATGTTTATTGTTTTGCTGGGTACAGTGGCTTAGGCTTGTAATCCCATCACTTTGGGAGACCGAAGTGGAAGGACTGCTTGAGCCCAGGAGTTTGAGACCAGCCAGGGCAACATAGTGAGACCCCAGCTCTACAAAAAAATAGAAGAAGATTAGCTGGGCATGGTGGTGTGTGCCTGTAGTCCCAGCTACTTGGGGGATTGAGGTGGGAGTATCACTTGAGCCTGAGAGGTTGAGTCTGCAGTGAGACATTGATCACACCACTGCCCTTCAGCCTGGGCAACAAAGTGAGACTGCCTCAAATATATCTATATATGTAATATGTAATATATATATAAAATATATAATA
>NW_012101010.1:293017-293791 GCF_000951045.1 Mandrillus leucophaeus
AGTGTAGTTTACACATCACAGTTACAGTATTATAAAATTCTGTGTTTTTCTGTGTCCTTACTATTACCAGTGAGTTTTGTACTTTCAGATGATTTCTTTTTTTTTTTTTTTTAAATCTATGGAAATGGCTTTATTTTTTTTTCACTTTTATTTTTTTATTATACTTTAAGTTCTAGGGTACATGTACACAACATGCAGGTTTGTTGCATATGTATACGTGTGCCATGTTGGTGTGCTGCACCCATTAACTCGTCATTTACATTAGGTATATCTCCTAATGCAATCCTTCCCTGCCCCCACTCCCCACAATAGGACCCGGTGTGTGATGATCCCCTTCCTGTGTCCAGGTGATCTCATTGTTCAATTCCCACCTATGACTGAAAACATGCAGTATTTGGTTTTCTGTTCTTGTGATGGTTTGCTGAGAATGATGGTTTCCAGCTGCATCCATGTCCCTACAAAGGACACAAACTCATCCTTTTTTATGGCTGCATAGTATTCTATGGTGTATATGTGCCACATTTTCTTAATCCAGTCTGTCACTGATGGACATTTGTGTTGATTCCAAGTCTTTGCTATCGTGAATAGTACCGAATAAACATACGTGTGCATGTGTCTTTATAACAGCAAGACTTATAATCCCTTGGGTATATCCCCAGTAATGGGATGACTGGGTCATATGGTATTTCTAGTTCTAGATCCTTGAGGAATTGCCACATTGTTTTCCACAATGGTTGAACTAGTTTACAGTCCCACCAACAGTGTAAAAGTGTT
>NW_012101010.1:294199-294588 GCF_000951045.1 Mandrillus leucophaeus
GCTTGATGGGGATGGCATTGAATCTATAAATTACCTTGGGCATTATGGCCATTTTCACGATATTGATTCTTCCTATCCATGAGCATGGTATGTTCGTCCATTTGTTTGTGTCCTCTTTGATTTCACTGAGCAGTGGTTTGTAGTTCTCCTTGAAGAGGTCATTTACATCCCTTGCCAAGTTGGATTCCTAGGTATTTTATTCTCTTTGAAGCTACTGTGAATGGGAGTTCATTCATGATTTGGCTCTCTGTTTGTTTGTTACTGGTGTATAAGAATGCTTGTGATTTTTTCACGTTGATTTTGTATCCTGAGACTTTGCTGAAGTTGCTTTTCAGCTTAAGGAGATTTTGGGCTGAGACAATGGGGTTTTCTAAATATACAATCATGTC
>NW_012101010.1:296609-327607 GCF_000951045.1 Mandrillus leucophaeus
TTAATATTGTTATGTGTGAACTTGATCCTGTCATTATGATATTAGCTGGTTATTTTGCTCGCTAGTTGATGCAGTTTCTTCCTATCCTCGATGGACTTTACATTTTGACATGTTTTTGTAATGGCTGGTATCTGTTGTTCTTTTCCATGTTTAGTGCTTCCTTCAGGATCTCTTGTAGGGCAGGCCTGGTGGTGACAAAATCTCTAAGCATTTGCTTGTTTGTAAAGAGTTTTATTTCTCCTTCACTTATGAAACTTAGTTTGGCTGGATATGAAATTCTGGGTGGAAAATTCTTTTCTTTACAAATGTTGAATATAGGCCCCCACTCTCTTCTTGCTTGGAGAGTTTCTGCTGAGAGATCTGCTGTTAGTCTGATGGGCTTCCCTTTGTGTGTAACCCGACCTTTCTCTCTGGCTGCCCTTAACATTTTTTCCTTCATTTCAACTTTGGTGAATCGGACAATTACGTGTCTTGGAGTTGCTCTTCTCGAGGAGTATCTTTGTGGCGTTCTCTGTATTTCCTGAATTTGAATGTTGGCCTGCCTTACTAGGTTGGGGAAGTTCTCCTGGATGGTATCCTGCAGAGTGTTTTCTAACTTGGTTCCATTTTCCTCGTCACTTTCAGGCACACCAGTCAGACGTAGATTTGGTCTTTTCACATAATCCCATATTTCTTGGAGGCTTTATTCATTTCTTTTTACTCTTTTTTCTCTACACTTCTCTTCTCGCTTCATTTCATTCATTTGATCTTCAGTCGGTGATACTCTTTCTTCCAGTTGATCGAGTCAGTTACTGAAGCTTGTGCATTTGTCACATAGTTTTTGTGTTATGGTTTTCATCTCTATCAGTTCTTTTAAGGTCTTCTCTGCCTAGATTATTCTAGTTATCCATTCATCCATTCTTTTTTCAAGGTTTTTAGTTTCTTTGCACTGATTACGTGGTTCCTCTTTTAGCTCTGAGAAGTTTGATCAGCCAAAGCCGCCTTCTGTCAATTCATCAAAGTCATTCTCCGTCCAGCTTTGTTCCGTTGCTGTCGAAGAGCTGCGTTCCTTTGGAGGTGGAGATGCGCTCTGAATTTTTGAATTTCCAGCTTTTCTGCCCTGCTTTTTCCCCATCTTTGTGGTTTTATCTGCCTTTGGTCTTTGATGATGGTGATGTACTGATGGGGTTTTGGTGTGGGTGTCCTTTCTGTTTGTTAGTTTTCCTTCTAACAGTCAGGACCCTCAGCTGCTGGTCTGTTGGAGTTTGCTTGAGGTCCACTCCAGACCCTGTTTGCCTGGGTATCAGCAGCAGAGGCTGAAAAACATAGAATATTGCTGAACAACGAGTGGTGCTGTCTGACTCTTGCTCTGCAAACTTCGTCTCAGGGGTGTACACTGCCATGTGAGGTGTGAGGTATCGATCTGCAGCTAGTGGCAGATGTCTCCCATTTAGGCTACTCAGGGATCAGTGACCCACTTTAGCAGGCAGTCTGTCCGTTCTCAGATCTCAACCTCCGTGCTGGGACATCCACTACTCTCTTCAAAGCTGTCAGACAGGGGCATTTAACTCTGCCAAGGTTTCTGCTGCTTTTTGTTTAGCTATGCCCTGTCCCCAGAGGAGTAGTCTACAAAGGAAGGCTGGCCTCCTTGAGCTGTGGTGGGCTCCACCCAATTTGAGCTTCCCGGGGGCTTTGTTTACCTACTTAAGCCTCAGCAATGGTGGGCGCCCCTCCCCTAGCCTTGCTGCCACCTTGCAGTTAGATCTCAGACTGCTGTGCTAGCAATGAGGGAGGCTCTGTGGGCATGGGACCTTCTGGGCCAGGTGTGGGATATAATCTCCTGGTGTGCCATTGGCTAAGACCTTTGGTAAAGCACAGTATTAGGGTGGGAGTTACCCGATTTTCCAGGTGTTGTGTGTCTCAATTTCCTTTGGCTAGGAAAAGGATTTCCCTTCCCCCTTGCACTTCCCAGGTGATGTGATGCCTCACCCTGCTTCAGCTCTCGCTGGTAGGGCTGCACCTGCAGACTAGCGCCAACTGTCTGACATGCCCCAGTGAGATGAACCCGGTACCTCAGTTTAAAATGCAGAGATCACCCATCTTCTGTGTCGCTCACGCTGGGAGCTGGAGGCTGGAGCTGTTCCTATTTGACCATCTTGGGCTAACCCCCCCAGATGATTTCTTATTGCTCATTAACATCCTTTTCTTTCTGATTGAAGTACTACCTCTAACATTTCTTGTAGGGCAGGTCTGGTTTTGATGAAATGCCTCAGCTTTTGTTTGTTGGGGAAAGTGTTTATTTCTTTTTAATTTTGAAGGATATTCTCACCAAACATACTAATCTAGGCTAAAATATTTTTCCTCCAGCTCTTTAAATATGTCATGCCACTGTCTCCTGGCCTGTATGTTTTACACTGAAAAGTCTGCTTCTAGACGTGTTGGAGCTTCATTGTATGTTATTTGTTTCTTTTCTCTTGCTGCTTTTAGGATCCTTTATCCTTGACCCTTGAAAGTTTGATTAGTAAATGCCTTGAGATAGTCTTCTTTGGGTTAAATCTGCTTGTTTCTATAGCCTCCTTGTACTTGGATATTGATCTCTTTCTTTAGGTTTGGGAAATTCTCTGTTATTACGTCTTCAAATAAACTTTCTACCTCTATCTTTTTCTCCCCCTCCTCTTTAAAAACAATACCTCATAGATTTGCCCTTTTGAGGCTATTTTCTAGATCTTGTAGGCATGTTTCATTTTTTTTTTTAATTCTTTTTTCTTGTCTCCTTTCACTATGTGTTTTCAAATAACCTGTCTTCATGCTTACTAATTCTTCTGCTTGATTACTTCTCGTATCAGGAGACTCTGACACGTTCTTTAGTATGTCAAAATTTGCATTTTTGACTGCCAGAATTTCTGCTTGATTCTTTTAAATTATTTTTATCTCTTTGTTAAATTTATCTGATAGAATTCTAAATTCCTTCTCTGGGTTATCTTGAATTTCATTGTGTTTCCTCAAATCAGCTATTTTGTATTATCTCTGTGAAAGATCACATATCTCTGTTTCTCCAGCATTGGTCATTAGTGCCTTATTTAGTTCATTTGGATGGTGTTGATGCTTGTGGATATTCACTGGTCTCTGGGTGTTGATGAGTTATGTATTTATTGTAGTCTTTACAGTCTGGGTTTGTTTGTACCCGTTCTTCTTGGAAAGGCTTTCTAGGTATTCAAAAAGACTTGGGTGTTGTGATCTAAGTTGTATCTGCATTAGAGGGCACCCCAAGCCCAGTTATGCTATGGTTCTTGCAGACTCATAAAGGTATTTCTTTGGTGGTCTTAGATAAGATCCTGAAGAATTCTCTGGATTACCATGTAGATACTCTTGTTCCTTCCCCTTACTTTATCCCAAACAGAGTCTCTCTATCTGTGCTGAACCTCCTGGGGCTGGGGATGAGATGATACAAGCAATCCTGTGGCCACCACCACTGAGTCTGTGGGTTATACCTAAAGCCAGCACAGCCCTAGGTGTAATCTAAGGCTTGTTGTAGTCACTACTTGGCTATTGCCTATGTTTGCTCAAGGCATTAGGACTCTACAATCATGCAGATGGTGAAGCCAGCCAGATGTGTATCCTTCCCTTCAGGGTGGCAAATCCCCCGAGGCCCTAGGCAGGTCCAGAGATGCTGTCCAGGAACCAGGGACTGCAGTTAAAAATGAAAAGTCTACCTGTGTTCTACTGCAGCTGAGCTGGCCCTCAAACCATGAGACACAGTCCTTTCCACTTTTCCCTCCCATTTCCACAGGCAGAGGACCCTCACCTCATGGCCACCACCACCATGTACACACAAAAGATACTGCCAGACTACCACCGATGGTTCTCATTCAGCTTGTGGTGAATGCTGCCTGGCCTGGGAGTCACTCTTCAGGGCAGTGGGCTCCCCTATGGCCCAGGAAAGGTCCAGAAATTTTGTCCAAGAGCCAAGTCCTGGAATTGGGGATCCCAAGAGCCTGCTCAGTACTCTTTTCCACTGTGGCCGAGCTAGTACCTAACATGCAAGACAAAGTCCCCATTACTTTTCCTTCTGCTTTCCTCAAGCAGGAGTCTCTTACTGTAACCACTCTGGCTGAGAATATGCTGAGTATCACCTAAAGCCAACATGTCTCAGAGTCTCACCAAAGCCCCATGACGTAATATTTGGGTATCACTGCTGGTTATTCAGGGCCCAAGGGCTTTTTAGTCAGCAAGTGATGGATTGTGCCAGGACTGGGCCCTTCCCTTCAAGGCAATGGGTTCTCGTATGTCGCAGGGTGTGTCTAGAAATGTAGGCCAGGAGCTAGGTGTTGGAATAGGGGCTCCTGACTCTGAGTGGTGCTCTATTCTACTGTGGCTGAGCTGGTATCCAAGATGCAAGACAAAAGTCCTCTTTACTCCTGCCTCTCCTCTCCTCAAGCAGAAGAAAGGTGTCTCTTTTGGAGCCACTAGCTGTGCTACCTGGGGTTGGGGAGAGGTAGCGTAAGCACTCTTTTAGCTGCTCTGTTGGTATCTCAGTAGTTGCACTCCCCTGACAACTGCTGGCTCCAAACACAGCCTAGCACTAAGACTTGCCTTGGAGTTGCAGTCCTTGTGGCCTATGCTGTCTTTCAAGTTTACTTACGGTTTCAGAGCACTTCAGCCCATGGTGGGAAGGCTTGCTGGAACTCCGCGGTGATGGATGATTCCCTTCTGGCTAGGGATGGTCTAAATGTTGCCTCCGTGGGCAGGCATCAGCTGAGTTCAGCCAATTCCCACTGTGACAGAACAGCTCTGAGTTTAATACAAAGTCTCACAGTTGTGCTCTCCCTCTCCCAAGCACATAGATTCTCTCTCTTTGCCACGCAGGTGGTTCAGGGGTATAGGAGAAGGGTGGCATTGGAAATTCAAGACTATCTTTCATCCTTCTTCAGTGCCTCTTTCAGTGATACGAAGTTAAAACTAGGTATTATGAGTGCTTACTTGATTTTTAGTTCTTATGAAGGTGCTTTTTTTTTGTGTAGATAGTTATTACATTTGGTGTTCCTGTGATGAGAGGATGATCAGTGGAGCCTTCTATTCTGCCATCTTGCTCTGCCCTCCTACCAAATTTTTGAATTAAGATTTTATAGAACAGCAGAACTGCTGTCAATGATATAGAGTAAGGGATTTATTACAGGGATTAGAACTTAGGCAACAGGTGATGGATCATCATTCAGGCTATTGCTTTTGTATCTAGTATTGGGCATGTTTTTCTTATGGCCATGATGGAGACAGAAATGGAAACAGAAAAGGTCTCTTTAAGCCTAAGTTTGGAACTTCAGCACACCTTCATTTTGGGCCTATATTTTGCTTAAAGTCATATCCACAAGCTGAAGGTCAAGAAGATAGGTAAGTATGCCCCTGTTCACAGTAGAAAAGTAATGCAAAATTGCATGGCAAAAGGCATGGGTATAGGAGAGATAAGTATTAATAATTAGGGCCAGTAACAATCTACTATGCAATCTAATTACATATTCTTAAATTTCATTAATAGTAGTAGTAGTAATAACTAACATCCATTGAGTGGTTACTCTGAGCCAGGCACTATTCTAAGTAATTTGTAAGTATCAGCACATTTAATTCTCGTGAGAAACATATCAGGTAAGTCTAATATTATTTCCATTTTACAGAGGAGGAAACTGAGTCCTGGAGCAGATAAATAACAACCCAAAGTCAAGTAGGTAGTAAGTGGTGAAGTCCGGATTTAAAGCACAGGGCCTGATTCAGAGCCTCTTTTGCTAACAGTTCTGGTGCCTAAAGCAAAAATTATAATAATCCTGCCCTTTTCTGAACTGGTCAATCCATTTTTGGAGTTTTTGTGTATGAGGACACCATAGACCAAAGCTGTCCCAAGACCAGGTTGTGACAGGGCTGGAAACCCACTCCAATGGTGAATAAAACTAGGGCCCTTTAGCCAAATTCCAGGAAGCATGCTTTCCAGTATTTCAATGCTGTTTTGTAAAAGAGGAATGAGAATTGTGTTTTGTAGCCATAGGCAAATTACAGGTTTAAGTTGACAAGCATTTATGAAATGCCCATCTCTGCAAATGCCCATCTCTGCAAGTATGCTGCTTGAGGATTCAGAGATAAGAAAAAATGAGTACACTTTCTATCTTGGAGGAATTTCCAGTTTAGAACAAGAAGGAAGCAAACTTGGGCTCTCCGTAAGACTTTCTGAAGAATTTAACAGCTGGGCAGCATACTGGGTTGCATTGTTGAGCAGTAGGTGTCCTTCCCTTGGAATTACATATATGGGTCCTGAAATCTCACCTCCTGGGACAATACAGAGGAGACTACCACAGTGAGTGCTGCCGATTGTGGGGGTCGGGGTTGGGGTTGGATTGGATCCCAAGCCACGAACTGGTGATGAGAATATAAGTTCCAGGAGGATGAGATTTTGTTGGTTGTATTCACTGCTATATTCCTAGGACCTAGGACAGTTGCTAGTACAGAATAAGTGCTCAAAATTTAAATATATGAAATAATGTGAATATTTTAAAAATGGGAGGTTTCACATAAAAACTTGCATTTGCTTGCATTGAATATTGAACAAGTGGAAGATTTGGCAACAGTGGGCTTATCTATTTTTGTGTATGGAAGTGAAGAATACACCTTTGTTTAATATGCACTAGCTCAGCTTCACTCAATTACATTGTCCATCTGGTCCTGTTCTTTGCAGCCTCTGAGTTAATCACTGAAATCTCTGCCAACTCCAAGTGTCTAACAAAACTGAATTTTATAGTTGAAATTTGGGAGCAGAGTTCCAAAATGGAGAGGTTTTCTGTCAATTAACAGGTTGCATTGTTTGAATATCAAGAAAATTGCCTACACAACATTTACATTACATTTCGTTACTTAATCAAATCATTCAAGATACATTTTTATTACTGTTACTTAATCAAATCACTCAATATATTTTTATTACTTTCATAATGTTAAACTAGATGAACTATTCGACAGCAAAGGAAGCGAATATCTTTGTTTAAATGAGAATTTAAAAATATATAATAAGCATTATATATAGTATATTATATGCTACATATATTATTTATACATGTAATACTATATAGTATAATATCTATAACATACGAATCTTTCTGGAAACACTGATCTATTTTGATAAGAGAAACAAACACAAAATGATTATTCCACTATTTTTAAAATTATAAAACATACATTTCATTAGAATACAGTTTATAGTAATAACTTTTGAATTCCAGGATCACACAAACTGAGGCAAAATTTAGAACAAATGATCACCATAGCTAATGGTGGGATGTTTGGTTAATGCCTTTGAAACTAAAAATATCTTGAAAGCATCCTTTCTAGTTATCCACTTGTATGTAAGCCAAGAAAGAAACACATTTCTAGGTGTCACTGGAGTGCCACAGGGGTGCATGGAATTAAGGAAATCATTTTGGTGTTTTCTGGTTGAATCTTATTTTCATTAGTGTCATTACCCTCTGTTAAAAACATTTTATTATGTTATCTAGAGGAACTACAAATGTGTTAGACAAGGTTTGCTGATTTCAGATATCAAGTTTGTCTCTTCTTATAAGTGCATCCATGGACAAAGTAATGTTACATTTTAAATTCCATTAATCAAATTCAAAATAAGGGGATGGTTTGCATTTTCTTCACTGTAGAATGTCAGTCCATATCATCCTAGGGAAAGTTTGCCAATAAAATTGGTTAGACATCCAACTTTTACTACCATGTAGTCTCATCATTCTTTCCTTCATGTGAGTTTATCTACAATTTTATCTTGCTGTTCTTTTCCAAGGCTTTTTTTTTTTTTTTTTTTTATCTTTATGTTACTTTTTTTTTGAGATGGAGACCAGCATTGTGATGAGTGTTGGTAATGCTGAAATGTCAAAAGGCAGGTGCTGTTCCTTTAACACAAGAAACAGACATTCTCCACCAGGTACTAGCTTTCCAATATGTACAATACATAGGCAGCTGGGCGTGGTGCCTCATGCCTGTGAGGTCAGGAGTTGGAGACCAGCCTGGCCAACATGGTGAAACCTTGTCTCCACTAAAAATGCCAAAAATTTAGCTGGCCGTGGTGGTGTGTGCTTGTAATCTCAGCTACTGAGGAGGCTGAGGCAGGAGAATCACTTGAACCTGGGA
Organism: Mandrillus leucophaeus; assembly: GCF_000951045.1. Lineage (NCBI taxonomy): Eukaryota > Metazoa > Chordata > Mammalia > Primates > Cercopithecidae > Mandrillus > Mandrillus leucophaeus. The sequence goes on from NW_012101010.1 coordinate 304,758, forward strand.
GGCAGAGGTTGCAGTGAGTTGAGATTGTGCCACTGAACTGCAGCCTGGGTGACAGAGTGAGATTCTGTCCCCCCTAGCAAAAAAAAAAGCAAAACAACCCTCCCCCCCCAAAAAAAATAGGCAGCAGAATAATCAAAGCCTCTTGGATGAACTTCCGGTTTTTTCCTTATTGATTTTCTTTCACTGTAAGATAGATTGCCATGATAAACTGCTTCAATGAATAACTTCTGTACGTAGGAAAAGTAGAAAGCCCAAGCAATAAACCCAATTTGATTGAGAAGAAATACGAAGATGTCAGCGGTAAAAACAATGCTCCTTTCAACAATAATAAATGTATCAGCTGGGCGCAGTGGCTCACCCCTGTATTCCCAGCACTTTGGGAGGCTGAGGCGGGTGGATCACGAGGTCAGGAGATCGAGACTATGCTGGCTAATACGATGAAACCCCATCTCTACTACAAATACAAAAAATTAGCCAGGCTTGGTGGCAAGTGTCTGTAGTCCCACCTACTTGGGAGGCTGAGGTAAGAGAATGGCATGAACCCGGGAGGCAGAGGTTGCAGTGGGCCGAGATTGCACCACTGCACTCCAGCCTGGGCGACAGAGCAAGACTCCGTCTCAAAAATAAATAAATAAATAAATAAATAAATAAATAAATAAATAAAAATAAATAAAATACATGTATCTTTCCCGAGTACCTTGGAATAGATTTTTTACATTGACTTGCTGTGCTAAGCAACGTGAAATGTTCTGATCCCTGGGAAATCATTTTCTGGCAAGTAGGAAATAAATGTGCCCAATTATGAATTTTTGCCAGTAGCTGAGATAACAAAGAGTCACCAACTGCTAGTTATCAGAGCCAAGAGTTAAACTTGCATTTAAGATGCTAGGATATTGGCTTTGCATTCCGATTTACAGAAATAAAACTTAATGGACTGAAAAAAATCGGATACGTAATATAAAAAGAGGCTTACACTTAATGTTCATGTAAAAATTAAAACTTCTGTATAATTTGAGGTTTAAAATAAAATATTTCATGTAAACAATTAACTTTTAATAAAGTTTCTCTTTTAACTTCCAAAATACATGTTCAAGATGTATTAAGTAAAACTCAAACGTGTACATACACACACCCCTTATATATATCCCAAACGTGTACATACACACACCCCTTATGTATATAAGTGTGTGTGTGTATATATATATTTATTTATTTATTTATTTTGAGATAGAGTCTTGCTCTGTCACCCAGGCTGGAGTGCAGTGGCACTATCCCTGCTCACTGCAACTTCTGCCTCCCGGGTTCAAGTAATTCTCCTGCCTTAGCCTCCTGAGTACCTGGGACTACAGGCATGTGCCACCACACCCGGCTAATATTTGTATTTTTAGTAGAGGTGGGGTTTCATCATGTTGGCCAGGCTGCTCTCAAACTCCTGACCTCAAGTGATCCACTTGGCCTCCCAAAGTGCTGGGGTTACAGGCGTGAGCCACTGCACCTTGCCTATATATTGATATAAATGGTGACACATGTATAAAGTATTCTTCTGAGAAGTTGCAAAGAAGCAAGAGTAGTGTTTCTGTAGGGCTCAGACAACCTGTCATACCTAAAACAAAAGGTTCCCACATGGAAGAATTTCCTTTTTTTCCTACTTTTTTTTTTTTTTTAGACAGTCTTACTCTGTTGCCCAGAGTGGAGTGCAGTGGCGCTATCTTGGCTCACTGCAACCTCTGCTTCTCCAATTCAAGAGATTCTCGTGCCTCAGCCTCCCCAGTAGCTGGGATTACAGGCATGCACCACCACGCCCGACTGATTTTTTGTATTTTTAGTAGAGACAGTGTTTTACTATGTTGGCCAGGCTGGTCTCAGACTCCTCTGGTGATCTGCCTGCCTTGCCTCCCAAAGTGTTAGGATTACAGGTGTGAGCCACCACACCCTGCCGGATTTTGTTGTTGTTGTTTTCATGCAACAAATCTGACAGGAGAATAGGAGTCCAACTCCTGGAGTTGCATTGGTTACCTCTGAACTCCCTAGAATTCTAAATTTATCATTCCATGTATTAATTATTCCAGTGATTCCTCCCATAAATAAGCTGTTCCTTGGGCGAAATGAGAAACAGTTTGGGAAGCTGTGTTTTTTGTTTCAGGCAACTAGTAGTATATTAAAGAACCCCATTCTTGACGGCTGCCCACGAGCATGTGCCCATTAGCTAAGCAGATAACCTAAAGACAATGAGGCCAGGCATGGTGGTTCACACCTGTAATTCCAGCACTTTGGGAGGCAGAGGTAGGTGGGTTGCTTGAGCTCAGGAGTTCAATACCAGTCTGGGAAACATGGCAAAACCCCATTTCTACAAAACTACAAAAATAGAGGGCATGGTGGCACACACCTGTAGTCCTAGCTACTTGGGAGGCTGAGGTGGGAGGGTGGCTTGAACCTGGGAGGTCGAGGCTGTAGTGAGCTGTGATCATGCCACTGCACTCCAGTCTGGGTGACAGAGCAAGACCCTGTCTCAAAAAAAAAGATAACAGTCACTTCCAAACTCCACTGCTGAACCATACTGTTGAACCATAAGGTCACCAGGAGCAGGATAGTTGATTCATATTATGACACTTTCCAATGAAACACTTTTCACTAAGTTAAAAATGTTGCCTCTACATTTTAGGAAGCACTCCTCATAGCTGTAAGACTGTCTTGACCTGTTTCTATCTCCATACACATTAATTTTCTTGGGGTCATGACTTCCTAACTTCTTCAACATTAATTCCAGTTCTCTATCAGAGAACTTAAAACACTGGAAAAAAAAGCAGAGTAAAAGAAAGGATAGAGGCTAATCTGAGAAGACTTAATTATCTTATTTAGTTGTAAGCAAGTTGGTGGGGGGGCAATGTCATTTGTATGTGTGAGGATTTCTAACATGTTTTGCGTGTGTGCGTGTGTGCGTGTGTATGAGATGGAGTCTAGCTCTGCCACCCAGGCTGGTGTGCAGTGGCACAATCTCTGCTTACTGCAACTTCTACCTCCCAGGTTCAAGTGATTCTCCTGCCTCAGCCTCCCTCTCAGTAGCTGGGATTACAGGCATGTGCCACCACGCCTGGCTAATTTTTATATTTTTAGCAGAGACAGGGTTTCACCATGTTGGCCAAGCTGGTCATGAACTCCTGACCTCAAATGATCTGTCTGCCTCGGCCTCCCATTACAGGCATGAGCCACTGCGCCATGCCCCAACATGTTCTTAAAGAGTAGAAAAACATGTAATGTTTAGTTCACTTCAGAGCCTTCCATGTAATACATTTCAGTGAGTGACAGACACGATATTTTTGTTCCATTAGAAGTATTTTATTTTAAAGTACACTTGAAATTTTAAATGTTTACAAATTCAGAGGTTTAAAAAACTTCGAAAGTCACAGACACAGAGTTTAGGAAGCTGAAGGCTGAGAGTCTCCCTTCTCACTTAATCCATGCTTTATTTTGCATTCCTCACAGGTAAGCAGGCAGTGCCTAGAAGAGAAGCAAAAATAGACAGTGGTTTGTACTTTGACACTGGAAGCTCTAGTCTTTACATAATATTATTATTCTTATTATTTTAACATAATTTTTAAAATAGAGATGGGGGAATAGTCTATCTATGTTGCCCAGGTTGGTCTCGAGGGCTCAAGGGATCCTCTCACCCACCCCTCTTGAGTAGCTGAGACTACAGGCATGAACCACTGCACCTGCCTTTAAAACAATATTAGATATATAGTCTATGCTAAAGTTCACTAGCCTTGTTTTTTTCAGAAATAATAGGAGTTGTTGCTTGGTTTATGGCCCCCAATATTTCACCCCTCAAAAAGCCAATAATGAGCTTTATGTTGAAACACATGGTTGTATTTGTGGTCAGGGTCAGGCAGGGTTTGAACATCTTGATTCTTTTTGAATTCAAGTAATTTCTAACAATAGCATAAAAATTATAAACACACAGTGCATTGATCCAGGATTAAACTATATGCCTATGGAGTTAGGTTTGGACACACATGTGCACATATATATATATACACATAATTTTTTAAATTAAAAAAATGATACTTCCAGAATTTCTGGTTTATAGTTTGCCGAACTTGTCCCAGTTTCCTTAGGATACCAAGGAAAATGCACAGCTTCATTCTAGAATAATATTCACATTTGAATATGGAATAGATGTCGAGTCCCTTCTTGCATTAAAGTTTTATAATCTTACAAATTCAACAAACATTTACTACTATGAGGAGTTGGCAACAGGATAACTTTATGCAGGACAGTGATAGGATGTGTTTTGAATGATAGAAAACTCATTCAATCTGGCCTGGGTGGGAAGGATTACTTCGAAGGTAGCAAGGCCGGAAACTGCTACTGTAAAACCCTGAAGAGATGGATGAGGAACCCCTTTCTCTCACTTATTTCCCCCCATTGCTTTGAGAATGAAGTGAAAATCCTTAGCATGGCATAAATTCCTTCAGGAGCTGACTTCTACCTGCCTGGACTTCCAGCTTGTTCTCTGCCTTTCCCAATAGCTCTTTATGCTCCAGCCGTAGGATGTATTTATGGTTCCCTTTAAAAATGAAAATTTCTCTTCTCTACATACTATTCCTGGCCTGGAATCCCCTTCTTCAACCCTGCTATAGCTCCTACTATAGCCATAGCTCCTGCTATAGCTCCTACTATAGCCATAGCTCCTGCTATATCTCCTCTTGTCATAGCTTCTGCTGTAGCTACTACTACTTGAATCTATTAAGATTCAAGTCAAGCATCATCACCTACTCCAAGAAGTCCTTAATGCCTATTCCTTAACCCTCCCCTCCACCTCAACTTAGTTAAGTGCCCCACTCTACTTTCCCTTAATTAAGAAATCAAATAGCTTTGTGAATTATTGCCTCTCAGATTTGCTGGTAATGGCCCTTCACATAGGGCATAGCAATTGGTTATCAGCTATGAATGCAAGCCCAGAGTGGGGCTTTTGTGGCTGGCAGTGGGAAGGCAAAATGAAACCACAGAACGCAGAGCTTAAAGGAGCCCTGGAAACTAGTTACTTCAGTCACCTCCTTTCACAATGGACATTGTCTGAAAAATGTAGATTTCAGTCTTGTGTTCATAATTATTCTGAAATCCAAAGTTGGTTAATTGCAAAAGACACTCCTGAAATTGAAGAGGAAGAGGAAGCAGTCAACAACATTCTCTCCTTTACTTGTGATACTTTTTCTTTCTTTTCCTACACAGACCAGAATCATGTGGTCAATTCCTCCTCAGCAAGCTGACTCTAAAACACAACTTAGCAAGGATGGACCGAAGTTGGTGTTGTCTGTAAAAATGGAATTAATGATTCTCTGGTGGCCTTGCTTCTGCAATGGGAAGAGTAAGGGTTTGGAAAACAGATGATCTGAGGTGAAAGACCCTTTTCCACCCACTGCTAATGATGTCACCTTCAGAAGGTCTCTACAGCTCTTTGGGTCTCATGCAGCTCATCAGAAAGAGACAGTATTGAAGGGCCCATCTATTACTACAGGACTAGGGAACATGGCTTTCCAAAGTCACATAGTTAGAAAAAGAACTTGAGTGTTTTGACTTCTAGTCCAGTTTGTTTTCATCATATTGTGCTGCTTCTCAGATAGAAATCACTGTGACCAGTGAGGGGTCTTTAGAGAAATGTGTTCCCAACACTAATCTGGTAACTACTATAGTAAAAATAGCTAATGTTTACTGAGCACTTACTGAGTGTCACGAATAATCATTTCTATTCTTTACATCTCATAAAAACTATCCTGATCACTATTTTATACAGATAAGGAAATTGAAGATCAGAGAGCTTAAGAAACTTGCAGGGTCACACAACTTAGTTAAGCGGTAGAACTGGTTTTCAACCCAAGTACTATAACAGCAGAGGTGATGCCATTAACTCCAAAGTCATATTGCCTATTTCCCCTATAGAGAATCATCATATATACAGTATTAACATAGAAAAAGCTCTGAGAAGCCCTGCAGTAAGGAAACCTGTTAAAGTTTTGTGTAACTCTGGGATGGTGGAAGCCATAACTGCTCATTGAGGAATTCTTTAGAAACTTGCACAATGTTTGAACACAGTAGGTTCCCATTAAATATTTATCAAACAAATGAAATTGGTAAGTGTAGTAACAAAGTCAATGCTAAACTTGAGGATTAAAACTTTTTTAACATGTGAATTTTAAAAAGTGTGTTTAATATAATAAATAATGAATAATCTTTCATTTAATTTCTTATAATTACATTACAATCCCTCAACCAAACAGATTACAAACCTGTTATGCTGTGGACCAAAACCAGCCCCACGAAGCTGATCTTCAAAAAAATAGAATTTACTCTGTCATACTCCTATGTATGATACCTTTCCAAGGCCAAATCCCAAGAGACCAGCAACTGTAAAAGCAGGTTGGGAGAGGTCATTTAAAGGTTGAGAATCTTCTCCATTAGTTATCTTCCAGAGCTTTAAAAATTAACGCTGGTAATTTTAAAATTAAAAGGACCATGCTAAATCAATGAATGAAGACTTTGAGAAGGAAGTCTCTATTAGAAAAGAACAGGATTGGGAACTGGAGACTTCCCCATCTCAACTTTGAACTGGTGGTGGAAGGGGCAGGACAGAGCAAGCCACAGTGCTGTCCTGGAGACAGATGGCCAGAGAGGGCCCACCTGTCAAGCAAATGGTTGAGGCCACTGGGGCAGGGGAAGGTGGCTGGGTTGTGGCTATAGGCAGCTTCCAAATCACTGGGTAGAAATGCCCCTAATCTTCCTTATGGCCTTGGAGTAGTGGAGAGTTTCAGTCTCTCTTGCCTACGAGGGAGAGGGACCCTCCTATGGAAGAGATCTCAAATCTGTTCCTCCTGCTAGGAATGAATGCGGTTTCAGACTATCAACTAAAATGTGTCCTTTTTGTACATAAAACATCTGTTGATACTAGGTGAAGGAAGATGAAACCCCAAGTTTGTGGTTATTCTATTATTAGAAATCCCCTGATTCTTAAAAATTACTGATTTTTTATATCCATTGTAGAAAACATTTTGAAAAGACTAGCCAGGGCAAAAGAGGAAAATAAAAATCCATAAAGGATCTATCATTCAGAGGCTCTGCTACTGATAATCTCATTATATATCCTTCCAGTCCTTCTTAGTCCATGCTTTAAGGATGGTCTAAGAAGAAGTCCCTACTGCTAAGCTGTATATCAGAAAATGTTGAGTGAACTAAGAAATGCAGACTAGCAGAAAATAGAGGTTGATTTTTTTAAAAGTCAATATAGGTAGTTTAGTTAAGCTGGACATTCATATCTCCAGTTGCTAGTGATGTCTTTTTTTTTTTTTTTTTCAAAATTTTATTTATTATTATTTTTTAAAATAGATACAAGGTTTCACCATATTGCCCAGGCTGGTCTGGAACTCCTGGACTCAAGCAATCCACCCGCCTCAGCCTCCCAAATTCCTGGGATTACAGACGTGAGCCACCACACTTGGCTTGCTTTTTTATTTCTGTGACTTACGTGCAACTTTGGGCAATGATCCAAATCTAGGATTAGCTGCCAAATAACCTAAGGAGTAATACAGAAATACATTATTATTTCATTTTATAACTTAAATTATAAGTTATTCTTAAAGTATAAAGAAGCCTCCAAAATTTAAGACATATAATTTCTTAAATGTATACATATTCTGACTTTAGAAAGATGATCTTGGCCGGGCACAGTCACTCACACCTGTAATCCAGCACTTTGGAGGCTGCGGCGGGCAGATCACTTGAGGTCAGGAGTTCGAAACCAGCCTGGCCAACATGGTGAAACCCCGTCTCCACTAAAAAAATACAAAAATTAGCCAGCCATGATGGTGGGTGCCTGTAATCCCAGCTACTTGGGAGGCCGAGGCAGGAGAATCACTTGAACCCAGGAGGCAGAGGTTGCAGTGAGCTGAGATGGCACCAATGCACTCCAGCCTGGGTGACAGAGCGAGACTCCATCTCAAAAAAAAAAAGGAAAAACGAAAAAAAAAAAGGATCTTAAAGGAGTTATGATTCAACTCTCAGTTGAATTTAACTGCCAGATAGTCATTTTAGGCAAATTATAAATATTAGCTGTAATGTGTAGAAAAATAATATGAAACAGACAATTCAAGACTGATTCAAAGACATCAAGCAAAGGTAGGGCTGACAACAGTGTTCAAAGAGATTAGTCATCATCCTCTTTTTTTTTAAAATTATACTTTAAGTTAGGGTACATGTGCACCCTCTTTTCTTTTTAAGTAACTCAACATAGAGAGTTTCCATTTGGAGATTCACAGTGTATATCATTATTTTACAATGCAAACAGTACAACTCATGGTAGTTAGAATAATGGCCTTTTAGAGATACCCACATCTGAATTCCTGGAAAAGGTGAATGTATTAGGTCCCAAAAGGGGGATTAAGGTAGAAAATGGAACTGATGTTGCTAATCAGATGACTTTAAAGGAGAGAGATGATCAAGGTGGGCCCAATGTGATCCTTCAGTGTGGAAGAGGAAACGTGACAGGACAGAGAGATGGCAGCAAGAGAAGAACTTGGCTCAATGTTGCTGACTTTACGGTCATAGGAAGGGGCCACCGGTTAAGAAATATGCGTGGTTCTAGAAGCTGGAAAGGAAAAGGAAGCCCATGAGCCTCCAGAAGGAACACAGCTGCGGTGATGCCTTGATTTTAGCCCAGTGAGACCCATTTCAGAATTTTGATTTCCAAGAACTGTAAGATAATACATTTGTGTTGTTTTAAGTCACTCTGTTTGTGGTAATTTGTTAGAGATGTTATAGAAAACTGATATTAAACTCCGAAAAAATATGTTAGCATAGACGCAAAAAATGGTAGATGTCTTGGTCTGTTTTCTGCTCCTGTAACAGAATACCACAGGCTGGATAATTTATAAAGAACAGAAGTTCACTTGGCTCACACTTCTGGAGGCTGAGAAATCCAAGAGCATAGAGCTGGCATTTATGAGGGTTATCCATGGCAAGGAAGTGTAGGAAACAGAGAGCAAGAGGAGAGGCTGAACACATCCTTTTTATCAGGAACTCACTCCCATGAGAATGGTATTAATCCATTCATGAGGGTGGAGCCCTCATAACCTCTTAAAGGCTGTACCTCTTGATACTGTTACAATGGCGGATAAATTTCACCCTGAATTTTGAAGGGGACATTCACACCACAAGCAGTAGATTTGGAGTAGTTTAATACTTATAAAACATAATCTGGGCCGGGTGTGGTGGCTCTTGCCTGCAATCTCAGCACTTTGGGAGGCTGAGGTGGGCAGATCACTTGAGGTCAGGAGTTTGAGACCATCCTGCCCAACATGGTGAAACCCTGTCTCTACTAAAAATACAAAAATCAGCAGGATGTGGTAGCACAGGCCTGCAATCCCAGCTACTATGGAGGCTGAGGCAGGAGAATTGCTTGAACCCAGCAGGTGGAGGTTGTAGTGAGCCCAGATCACGCCACTGCACTCCAGCCTGAGTGACAGAGTGAGACTCCGTCTCAAAAACCAACAGACAAACAAAAAACCCATAATCCCCATAGATGTCCCAGCCACAATATTTTTATCTGTGTCAAAAATGATCTGAAAAATGCTATCTTCAAATTGTAAAAATACAATCATATTTAATACATGACCTTTATGGACAAGAATGATATTGGTCAAAGTGGGATTCTCCTAGATATGTGACATGTGGTTTTTGAGACTCAGAAAAGAACTAGGACTTCTTCCCTCATATTTACTGGTACAAACGTTCCGTTTAAGATCCTGGTAATCAAGCCTGGGTGTGATGGCTCACGCCTGTAATCCCAGCACTTTGGGAGGCTGAGGTGGGAGGATCACTTGAGCTCAGGAGTTTGAGACCAGCCTGGGCAATATAGTGAGACACTGTCTCTGCAAAAATTAAAAAAAAAAAAAAATTAGCTGGGTGTGGTGGCATGTGTCTATAGACCCAGCTACTTGGGAAGCTGAGATGGGAACGTCACTTGAGCCCAGGAAGTTGAGACTGCAGGGAGCCATTATTATATCACTGCAGTGGATGAAGGCGAGACCCTGTCTCAAAAACAAACAAATAAACAAAAAACCAACAAAACAAAACCCCAAGACCCCCATAAAATCCTGATAATCAGAAGCCAGGCATGGTGGCACGTGCCTATAATCCCAGGTACTCAGGAGGTCTAGAGGGGAGGATTGCTTGAGCCCAATAGTTTGAGGACAGCCTGGGCAACATAGCAAGACCTTGCCTCATTAAAAAAAAATAATAAAAATAAAGCAAAATCCTGTTAATCAACAGTGTTTGATAAAATAGGCTTAAACAGGATAAGGTGCCTTCTTGCCACCTGTGGACTAAGGAATGTCTCTGGGTTCTCTGATCAGGTGGAGACAGGGAGGAGATGAAGAAGGAAGAACAGAGAGGAAAACAGGAAAATGTTAAGAGGCAGGGAGAGGTTATGTGGGGAGATGCAAGGCAGCTGCTGGCCCTTACAGTCTCTTGTATGGAGGAGACAGGGTGCCCTCCTCAGGCAGATGCAGCCTCTTGCCAAAAGAAATGGCATGGTGGACACAGCTTAGGGTGGATTTCAGTTTCCCCCACCTTCTCCCTGGAACATCCTTATTTGTGCAGGGAACCGTCTGTCTAACCATATACAGAGGCCCTGGGAGACACTGGACTCCGGCACAGAGAAAGGCACAGGATTGCTTCTCTGTTGTTCCTGTAAATGAAGCAAATTTATTATCTTACAGTTCTTGAGGTCAAAATGGGTCTCGCTGGATGAAAACCAAGGTTTTAACTGTGTTCCTTAAATGGGCTGCATTCCTATCTGAAGGCTCGAGGGTTTCTTACCTTTCTATCTTCTTGAGGCTGCCCACATTCCTCCACTAATGGTCCCTTCCTCCATCTTCAAGGCCAACAATGTTGAGCTGAGGCCTCACATTGCCACCTCTCTGATTCTACCTTCAGATCCTGCCTTTCACTTTTAAGGATCCTTTCAATTGCACTGGGCCCACTTGGATCACCCAGGATACTCTCCCTATTTTAAAGTCAGGTGATTAACAACCTTAATTCCATCTGCAACTTTAATTTCCTTTTGCCATGTAACCGAATATATTCACTAATTCTGGGGATTAGGATGCTTTCTGGGGAGATAGGGACTTAGGCTGAAAACAGACAGAAGTCTGTGGAAAAACATCCTTCACCAAAAAATAAATGTCAAGAGCCAAAAAGCTTCCAGGAGGGTCACAGAAAACTGGACGCTCTGAAACTAGATTATTTAACAAATATAGAATCTTACCTTGGTAGACTAGTCCCTGGGTGACAAGCATGCTTACAAGAGAAAAAGGCAGAGCTGTAAAGCAAAAATGTCCTTCAATATTGGTATTTCAAAAATTGGCACCTCACTGAGAAGTTAGGGAGAATTATTCTGAGTTTTTTCTCTTACCTTCTTTGGCAGTGAATTTTTGTTCATTTGTTATTTTACTTATTCAACAAATATTTATTAAGTGCAGTATGGAGAATTTTCTTGGAATCTTCTCCAGTCACTTACCCTGAGGCACAGCATTAATTTGAACCCTATTCTACTTCATGTCTAACATCCACTTGTACTGAATGCCATCATGCACAAGATTCTAAGCACTACATATAATAAAGGCATCTTAGGGTATATGTACATTTACCTGTTGAATTTGGGAGTTGCCTTTAGCTATGTGTGTATTTTGAAATTTTCAATCCTACACAAATGTTAAAAAGCAATATAATAAACTCCTACATACCTTTCATCTAGATTCATTAATTGTGAACATTTTGCCAAGTTTGCTTTATCTAATTTTTCCTTTTTTGTCTGAGCCATTTGAGATTTGCAAACATTATGACTCTGTCACTAAATACTTCAGCAGGTGTCTTCTAAAAACTAGAATGTTTCCCTACGTAATTACACCACCATTAGCATGGTCAAAACATTTATACTTCTTGAACACTCGTACTCAAGAAAAATTATATTAACTTATACACAATCGTTATTCAAATCTCTCCAACTGGCCCAATAGCTGTGGGCTTTTTCCAACTCAGAAATTCAGGGATCATACATTACACATATTCTCCTATTTGATTTAGTCTAGGACAGTTCCTTGTCTTTCTTTTTCTTTTTCATGACATTTTGTCTTACAATTTGTATTTGCCTGAAGACCCAAATTAAAGATCACAAGATGACTATGTTCATGTTAAACATGTGTAATGTTTAGCTATAATTTTAAAACAGAAAATTTAGTCTGGGAAAGGCAGTTTCTAGTTCTGTCCATCAATATGTGTCAAATAACTTCTCTCAAAAGCAGAGAGTAGTGATAAACATGTAGCTCTTTCTAGTTCAACCAAGACAGATCAAATAGCAACCAATTTTTCCACTCATAGCTACCCTATAGTGGGCAAATGGGTCATACTGAAGTGTTAGTCTACTAGGGCCCAATTAAATTTTCTGACAACTCATAGGTTGTAAGAAAACACATGAATTTCTAGAAGCACAGTCAGTAATCCTATAATGTATAATGAATATCAGCTTCTAGTGTTATTTCCCAAACAGGTGATACTAAATTTGAATGACTTAAGAAATCAAAATGAGTATTTCAAAGTATACATTATCCACACATCAGCAATGTTGCAAAATATCAAGACTGTATCTACAGGTTCTACTATGCCATTTTCAAATACTGAATTACACATTTTTTTAATTGGAAGAGACCTTAATGCACAGCCTGATTGTCTTATGTGAGGCAGGCTCAGAAAGAGGAAGTGACTCAGCTGAAAATGTTATTTCAGAGACAGTGTAAGAGAAGTATTAATGGAACGTGGCCATTTTTCATTCATTTGAGAAATATCGATTAGGTATTTCTATGAACAGGGCACTGTGCTAGGCTATAGAATGAAGGTCCAGATGAACTTGACATTATTTCTGAACCCTGTGAAACTTAGAGTCCAGCAGAATGTAGGAAGGTCTACTCTTTGGGAATCAACAAAATCTAAATAATTGTCTTGGTACACATTCTTGGTCACATATTCTTGGTAAAGGGAAGAATTACGTGTGCATCATTTTTTGCTAAGTGAGGTAAAGTGCTCCTTAATCAGATATTATCTCTGCCTTAAAAAAGGTCTGAACTTGGATTTAAACTCTAAACATCCCTGAATATCAGAGTTCATCAGATATTTATGCAAAGTCTCTGCTCAAACGTGAGTCATTACCACAATTCTAATATGAATATTTAGGCAGTTTACTGCTGCAAATACAATGTTAAGTACAATTACCTCTCTTCCAGAAACTTTCTTCCTGACATTCTCGCATAATCTTTGAGATCTCTGCTCTGTGGATGTGCAGTTTTGATTTTGGACAAAACAACAGGCTCTGTAAGGAAAGTTATATGGTGAGCTAACTGAGATCATCCGAAAATCACCCATTTGTTTTCTCCAGAAGTGAACAGGGAGGTCTCTTCACTTGTAACACAATGTGTGTTCTGTACCGGAGGCAGCCCAAAGCAATGATAAATTTCCAAGAGTGCTTTCTCACTGGGAACACTGATGGACTTAGACAGCAGAAGAATTCTAGTTGGAGAGTGGGAGTGATTCACTGGCGCAGGCAGCAAATTTGTGGTCAGGTTGAATCCCTGCTGAGGCCACATTTCCTTCCCTACCTCCATGCCTCTATGTGGTTTACTGTACCTAGAATGCTGTTCACTCTCGCCACCTGACTGGTCTTAACACCCAGCTGAACATTGTCTCCTGGGTGAGGAAAGAGATTTTCCCTATAGCACACAGTATTTAGACATCGAGCATCACACTCAGAGAACCTATGTACACGAACTTCTGTATGCATTTTTAAACTGTGGACTGCTTTTTATTATTTGACATAGTTTACTTTCAGTCTGGAGGCTTTTTTTTTACACATTTATAAATGGTGTGCACATAATTTATGGTGCAACTATTGACATGATTGACATAACTATTTTTATTAGTTCTGTAGTATTTTTTGGAATTTATTTATTAAAAATTTTTAAAATATTTTAATTGCTGTGGGTACATAGTAGGTTCTGCAGTGGTTTTTTTGTTTGTTTTTTGGACAGGGTCTCATTTGTCACCTGGGCTGGAGTGCAAGGGTGTGATCTTGGCTCACTGCAGACTCTACCTCCCAGGTTCAAGCAATCCTCTTGTCTCAGTTCCCCTAGTAGCTAGGACTATAGCGACAATGGGGTTTTGCCATGTTGCCCAGGCTGGTCTCGAACTCCTGAGCTCAAGCAATCTGCCCTCATCAGCCTCCCAAAGTGTTAGGATTACAAGCCTAAGCCACTGCGCCCAGACTTGCAGTGTTTTTTCAATCAAGTTCATATGCTATCATCTAGACCAACTCCCATCTTTTACCATTCCTTTCGCTTTGTAGGTACATAGCTTTAATCACTCGCTCTTGTCCACATTCTCCACACCTTCCCCTCTGCCCATCACAACCATTCTGAGTGTTTAATGTTTTATTTCTATCCATTCTTGCAAAATGTTCATTATTTTGGGTGAATATATCTTTTTAATGTAAATAGCACTGTTTTATATATTTTATTCTTAAAACATTCTCAACTCAGCTCTTTGCTTTTAAGGTCCACCCATGTTGCTGTATTCATCTAGTCTGCTGCTTCTAACTGCTACATAACTGTGCACAATGCCTCCAAGTTCCCACCACCTCATGCTCCTCTATGGACCCATGAGAGAACATTTTTCAGACATGAATCTAGAAGTAAAGCTCAGGGTGTGCATATTCTCACTGTGACAGAGTCTTGCTGACCACTCTCTTCAATGACTGCAGTCTCCACTCCTACCTGTAGGGCCTGAACATTCCCTTATGGCTACGTAGCCTGTGTAAGAGCTAGGTATGGGTAAAGAAGATTCCAAGCAAGTTAAAGAAAGAATTTTCTAACACTTGGAATTATCCAGTTTTCTAAGCTGATAGGTATAAAGTAATATTTATTATCTTGTTTGTACTTCTTTGATAATGAATGTGTTTGACTATCTCTACATATTTTTCAGCTACACTGCCCTTCTCCTCTGGTTGTCAGGCAATTCCTGTAATTGCCTGGGTTGTAATCTTTTCTTATATATTGGCTCATTAATTTTTTTTGTGGAAAAATACATACATATATAACATTTATATATGTTATAACATATTGTAACATTTGCCGTTTTGACCATTTTATTTTTATTTTTATTTTTTTTAGAGACAGGGTCTTGCTCTGTCACCCAGACTGGAGTATAGTGGTGCCATCATAGCTCACTGCAGCCTCGAACTCCTGGGCTCAAGTTAACCTCCCACTTCAGCCTCCTGAGTAGCTGGGACTATGGGTGCACACCATCATGCCTGGCTAATTAAAAAAAACGTTTTTTAAATAGGTTAGGGGTTCTCACTATGTTTCTCAGGCTGGTCTTGAACTCCTGGCCTCAAGTGATTGTGATTGTCCCGCTTTGGCTTCCCAAAGTGCTGGGGTTATAGGTATGAGTCACCATGCCTAGCCCCATTAATTTTTTTTTTTTTTAATTTAACTTGTTCCTTACTATAGAAGTCACACTTGTGTTTCCTTGTTTGTGAATTATTTATGTGGGTTATTTGCCATTCATCTCCAGGGTTTTAGTGTTTTTCTGGTTGAGGTGCAGCTCCTTAACTCTTGAAGCGTACTTTGATTGTGCTGATCTTGCCACTGTCTTTTTAGACTCTTTCTGTGAAATAGATGTCAATATACAAGATGGTCACCATTTCTTGAGCACTTTGTATGTGCCTGGTCCTGTGCCAAGCACTTTACATGCATGATGTCAATGAAAGGGGTGGAGAAACCCTCTGGCACCAGTGTCTGTGGAGCTCTACAAGCAGCCCAAGTGGGCAACCTCCCTCTTCTCTCCCTGCAATTCCCCAAGGCACAGTGCAAAGATGCTGTAAGTCACAGGGTGAGTCACAGCAGCAGGAGAAGGAGTTGCTCTCAGTCTCTACCTACCTTCCTTCCTCAGCACAGGCATGCCTCCAGATGCCCAGGGTGAATATTTGCTCTTGCTCTTGGCAGTGCCTGGGGCAGAAATAAGGACTGCCTCCCCTAAATAAACAAATGCACACACCCTGGCTATCACAATTGCTTCCAGTCCTGCAGTCAACCTGTAATCCCAGGCTTTGGGAGGCTGAGGCGGCCAGGTCACTTGAGGTCAGGAGTTCAAGACCAGCCTGGCCAACATGGTGAAACTTCATCTCTACTAAAAATACAACAATTAGCTGGGCATGGTGACAGGTGCCTGTAATCCCAGCTACTCGGGAGGCTGAGATAGGAGATTCGCTTGAACCCGGGAGGTGGAGGTTGCAGTGAGCCAAGATTGTGCCACAGCACTCCAGCCTGGATGACAGAGTGAGACTCCATCTCAAGACAAAAACAAAAACAAAAACAAAAACAAAAACAAAAGGAGCTCTGGTTATCATTTTCTGTATAGCCATAAATGTTTGATGACTCCTCATTTCACAGAGGCAACTCAGGTGTCCAAATAATTCTCCTTGTGACTTTCTATCATTTTCCTGTTTGCCTCGCCTAAACTTTGCTCCTTGAAAATTACTGCCTCCATACACTATTTTTAGCTTGAACATGAATGTCATTGACCCATCAAATGCTTTCTCTTTTCTTCATTGACGTATTCCTGAAATACACAGTATCCATTCCTAACAAATTGAAAAATTATTTCCATGTTAACACTTTGGTTCTCAATCTGCTAGCTAATTAGTAATTAAGGACTCTGCCACCCTGAACAGGAACACCTGTCAGCAGCATAGGATTAGCGTGATTACTCACAGTAATAAAAATGTGAAAAATAAGCAAAATATCACCTGTAATCCCGGCACTTTGGGAGGCTGAGGTGGGAGGATTATTTGAGCTCAGGAGTTTGAGACCAGCCTGGGCAATATAATGGAGCCTCCATCTCTAAAAAATAAATGAATGAATAAATATAAATAAATAAGCAACATATATAATTCTGTTAGAGTCTATTAAGAGTTTTGCTCTGCTCTCAGAAACCTCTTCAGTTACTGACAGTTCATCTAAGAGTTAGTAAGGCTGGATTCCAAACAGGAAAGAGTATAGAAAGGATTTTGTAAATAAAATTTTAAATTTTAAATGTCAGCTTCTTTTCAAAGCAGCTGAAAACACACTTTCCTTCCCCATCCTGTTTTCCCTGAGCCCATCCAACAAAGTGCCAGACTGAAAAAAATAAGATGACTGGTTAAAGATGAAATTTAATAAAAATTCTCTATGATATATATTTTTTCAGATGGCAGGTCCTGCAATTAAAAGTATACCTGACCAGGCATGGTGGCTCACGCCTGTAATCCCAGCACTTTGGCAGGCCTAGATGGAGGATTAATTGAGGCCAGGTATTTGAGACCAGCCTGGGCAATACAGTGAGACCTCATGTCTAACCACAAAAAAAATTAGCCAGGCATGGGGGCCTGTACCACTCATCCCAGTTAAGTGAGAAGCTCAAGTAGGAGGATCATTTAATCCAGCAGTTCGAGACTGCAGTGAGCCATGATTGCTCTCAAGTCTAGGTGACAGTGTGAGATCGTGTCTCAATCAATGAATTGA
Source organism: Mandrillus leucophaeus (assembly GCF_000951045.1). NCBI lineage: Eukaryota > Metazoa > Chordata > Mammalia > Primates > Cercopithecidae > Mandrillus > Mandrillus leucophaeus. Next base: position 322,415 of record NW_012101010.1, read on the forward strand.
TCAATAAAGATAAAAGTATACCTGCTTGCTTGGTGGTGGCAAATGGGTATCTTTATCTTGGTTTCCACGAGTAGACACTGAAGCCATGATGACTTTGTATTTGCTCTCCTTCCAGTTGTTTATCCTCTGCTTACTCCTTGACCCAGTGCCTAAGGAACCTAGAAGAGAATCACTATGCCATGACTGAATGTTTGTATCAAGCTTAAAAGCATCCTGAGGATCCACTGGAGTTATCTGGAAAACTCGTTTTTCCTTTTGTCATTAGTCCATCTGCAAACTCAGTTTCTAGTGCTCCTCTTCCACCAGCACACACACATTCACTCACTAATGGGGACAGATCAGATTTAGAATAGAGTGAAATACCACACTGTGCACTGAGTGTCGATTATGTGCCAGGCCAGGGGATATGAAGAAGGATAAGACAAGATCACCACTGAAGGAATTCACAGTCCAAAAGGGGAGATAGACAAGTCAACAGTTACACAACATGAAAAGGGTTCCCTCGAGGTGTGCACAGGATGCTAGGGAAGAAAAAAAAGCAGGGTTCATTCCATCTAGTCAGGTCACAAAAGGAACTAGGACTCCTAAGCTTTCAGGAGGATCTGTGGAGGGTAGATGGACTCTGGGGCAGGAGGACGAGGTTGGAAGGTGGTGCACTAGTGCAGGCAAGGAGTTACAGGAACCTGAACAAAGACCTTGGTGGGAATTTAGCGTCTTTGATAGAGATGCTAAATTTGGGTTTGGAAATGTTGGATTTGGGTGCCTGTGGGGGAAAACAGTGGAATTAGCCACTGTTAATATACGACAATTTGGGTCTGGAGTTCCAGAACAGGGGTAGGCTTGAGAAATGAAGTTGGGAGCTGCCATCATAGAGATGAAAGTTAAAGCAGGGAACTTGAACAAGTGTGTCTAAAAACAGTATTGGAGAATATGAACATTGAGCCCAAGGGAATATTGAAAAGAGAAGAAAGAAATATTAAAAAAAAAAAAAAAAAAGCAGGCCAAGGAAATGACTGAGAAGGAATAGCTGATATAGAGGGGAGGGAATTTCTGAAGGAGGCAGTGAATCATCAACATCATTACATGGCTTAGAAAAGTGGACCCTGGATCTGGCAATTATGGACATAATCCAGGTGGACTTTGAGCCTCCTCCTGCCCCCGGTGGCCACTGCATTCTGCAGCCCTGAACTCCACCACTACCTCTGCTTTTCTTCTGCAAAATGAACCTCTTATACACAATTCTGTTTCCTACATCAGTTACTAAACTTCCAGGCATTTGAGCCAAGGGGACCCGTGCTCACACCAAGTTTCATCGCAGGTGCCTAATGTGATTACAGGGGCACCACAGTGCCCTGCATGGGAAAGTACTGGGGTCAGAGAGACCAGAGTTCAAATCGCGACTCTCTCCCCCTGCCATCCCTGTGCTTTGGTGCAAATGACTTAATCCGTCTGTGCCTCAGCTTTCTCCACTGTTAAGTGGGCATAATGGACCAACAATGGTGAGGGGCCGTTGCAGGAATGAAGATGAGGATGAGGATGAGGGATGCTCCATAAAGCCCCCCGCTCAGCACCCAGCAGGCTGAGTCTGAACGCACGAAGGGGCGGCTGTCAGAGTGGCCCTGCACACCTTCCATTTCCTGAGCATTCCCAGGAAGTCTTTGCTGACCAGGCCAAATTAGATTATCTTTGCTTAGCCATTAGGCCGCTGCCCTATATTGGGAGGCAAAGATACCTCTCAGCTTCGGTGGCCAGGTCCCCTGGCACCCACTTAGTCCTCAGTCTACACCTAAAAGCAAGCCTTCTGAGGGTCTTGCCTTGCAGGTGTAGCTCCGACCCCCCACGCCGGGGTGGTCCGGGGACCCTCTGTTTCTTCAGTGGTGGGGAAGGGACCCGTGAGTTCGTGGGTTCGTGGGTGCTGACCGGCGGACGTGCGGAGAAAAGAGCGCCGCAGCATGGGGGGCGGGGGTGCTTCTTAGTGGAGTGGGGCGCCTGCCCGGCTGGACGGCGGGCGGGCGACACCGCACTTTCTGGTCCAGTCGGGGGAGCCGGGAGTCAGCCTACTGGAGACCGCCGCCATCCCTGGCCAGAAGCAGCCAGCGCCACCCCCACGCTCTCCAGCCCCTAGCCCCCGCCGGGGTCGCCAGGGTCCGAGCAAAGGGGGAGTGGGGGGCGGCCAACGTTGCGCCGCGCCGCCTTCAAAGGACTGCCCTGCGGAGCTGCGTTCCCCCAAGGCCACTCCCTCCCGCCGTTAACACCCCCCGGGGCGGGGGCTCACCTGTGTGGTCAGGGTCGCCTCCGAGGCCGAGTCCCTCGCTGCCGCCGAGCCCTGCAGGCCTCGCTCCTCCGCGACTGCACGGCCGGCCAGCTCCAGCCTCCCGAGTACCCCACCTGTCTCCCCGGCTTCCTCCCCGTCCTTTGTGTTTTCTTCTTTTGCTCCGCCTCCTCGCCTGCCCGCTAAGCACTTAAGCTGGTGAAGTCACCCTACTGCCACCTGGCAGTCACTTTCGCTGTTGGTGGCAACCCAGGCTGGAACCTAGCTCTGGCTGGAATCCCCGCCCCGTCCTTAAGGCTTGTCCCGACACCAAGTAGGTTATAGTTCCTTTGTGCCTTCCAAATGACTCCCTTCCTGCAGCAATCACAGCAGCAACAGCCGTGTATTGCGCCCCCGCCCTGGGCCGGCGTGGGCATCACCTTTGCACTCCTTTCTGCAGCCCTGTGGGGCGCCCACTGTGACCTGCACTTCACAGACGGGTCATCTGAGTCGTGCAGGCCACTAAGGGAGCCCGGAGTCAACCCCAGGCCTGCTTGGCTCCCAGGCCTTCTCTTTCCATTGCTCTTTGTGGGTTCCCTCCTGCCTCCTGTCCCTCCCCAACTCTGACTTGTGGAGGGAAGCCGTTGACATGTGGGGGTACCTTTAATACCGACATTACTTGTTACCAGAGAGGGGTCCCGATCCAGACGCCAAGCGAGGGTTCTTGGACTTCGCGCAAGAAAGAATCTGGGGTGAGTCCCTAAAGTGAGAGCAAGTTTATTAAGGAAGTAAAGAAACAGGCCGGGGACGGTGGCTCACCCCCATAATCCCAACACTTTGGGAGGGAAAGGCAGGCAGATCACATGAGCTCAGGAGTTCAGACCAGCCTGGTCAACATGTTGAAACGCCCTCTCTACTAAAAATACCAAAAGTTAGCCAGGCGTGGTGAGGTACGCCTGTAATCCCAGCTACTCGGGAGGCTGAGGCAGGAGAATCGCTTGAACCCGGGAGGCGGAGGTTGCAGTGAGCCGAGATTGCGCCATTGCACTTCAGCCTGCGTGACAAAGCCAGACTCTGTCTCAAAAAAAAATCCCAAAAAACAAAAAACAAGAACAACAACAGAAAAGAATGGCTACTCTATTGGCAGAGCAGCTGTGTGGGCTGCTCAGCTGATTATACTTGTAGTTATTTCTTGATTGTATGCTAAACAAGTGGTGGATTATTCATGAGTTTTCCAGGAAAGGGGTGGTCAATTCCCAGAACTGAGGGTTTCTTCACTTTTTAGACCATATAGGGTAACTTTCTGACGTTGCCATGGCATTTGGCATTTGTAAACTGTCACGGCCCTGGTGGGAGTGTCTTTTATCATGCTATTGCATTAAAATTAGCATTTAATGAGTAATGAGGATGACCAGAGGTCACTTTCATGACTATCTAGATTTTGGTGGGTTTTGGTTGGCCTCTTTACTGAGCCCTATTTCATCAGCAGTCTTCGTGACCTGTACCTTGTGCCAACTTCTATCTCATCCTGTGACTAAGAATGCCAAACCACCTGGGAAGGCAGCCCAGTAGGTTTCAGCCTTATTTTACTCAGTCCCTGTTCAAGATGGAGTGGCTCTGGTTCAAATACCTTTGGACACAGTTACGGGAGCCGTGGCTGACAATGTTTTCTGGCCTGAGCTGCCAGGACTGACTGCGTGTGTTGACTGGTAGAGAGGCTGTGGACCTCCACTGAAGGCCCACTTCATTTCTCACTCTTTCCTATTGAACAAATTGGTCCTTGTACCTGTGGCCCCTTCCTCCTCATGCCTCCAGGATCCACACCTCCAACTTGTTGTTCCTCACATTCACACAGCTCTTTTCCACCTGAGTCCCTCCTCTGCCTGCAGCCTCTCCCAATCCATCCTGTCCTGGCTTTTTCCTACTCCTGATTTTTGACTGTTCCTCAGGAAAATCTTCCTTGACACCAGCCTAAGGCAGGCCTTTCTTCTTTTTCATAGCACAGGACACTATTGTTTTCCTTCATAGCACTTATCACAACTCATTATGTACTTATTAGTGTGTTCATTTTTATAAAGCCTATTTTTCCTGCTTCAGTGTAATCTTCATGAGGTTCAGAACAAGATGGTGTCAGTTTTGTTCACCGTTGTGTAGCATCTTGGATATAGAATGGGCTCAATAAATAATTGTTGAATGAATGAATAAGTGAGCCTGGGTTCAATGACTGTCAAGATACTGTTGTTTTAGAGGGTTCATTTCCCTAGCAGATCCTCCAGACCACATTCCTCCATGGATTCACTGGTTCTTCTCCCCACCAAAGTGTGTCTTATTTTGTTTTCACTCCTTTTTTCACCTCCAAATTAAAGGGAATATAATTCTATTGCTAATTCCACATTGTATTACCAGAAATCAGAAAAAATCAACTGGTCTGAACAGAACAGCTTTCTAATAGGTTTTGTGATTCAAATGAACAGCCCTCCATTACACTGAAGTCAACCTTCTAACAAATACCCTAAGTGGCATTTGTCCTTTAACATCTTGCTATGGTATAGTCCAGCCCCCTACCCTCATCTCTACTTTCCACCAAAGAGGCCGTTAACTACCTTAAATAGCAAAAAGTCATCATATGTAATGTGCATAGGTTATGACCAATTGGTATTTGTTGGGCAAATCTCATGTGTCCATGTATTGTTCTAGTACTTTCAAAGATAATAGAAAAAGAGATGAGTCTTTTTCACAGAGAAAGGATTTATCACTTCCCAAAGAATTATAATAAATATACGTTGCCGTAGAAGTCTATGACCCTCAACAGTCTTTCTTTTTTTTTTTTATTATACTTTAAGTTCTAGGGTACATGTGGATAATGTGCAGGTTTGTTACATATGTATACCTGTGCCATGTTGGTGTGCTGCACCCATCAACTCGTCAGCACCCATCAACTC
>NW_012101010.1:327657-356007 GCF_000951045.1 Mandrillus leucophaeus
CGGTGTGTGATGTTCCCCTTCCCAAGTCCAAGTGATCTCATTGTTCAGTTCCCACCTATGAGTGAGAACATGCGGTGTTTGGTTTTCTGTTCCTGCGATAGTTTCCTGAGAATGATGGTTTCCAGCTGCATCCATGTCCCTACAAAGGACACAAACTCATCCTTTTTTATGTCTGCATAGTATTCCGTGGTGTATATGTGCCACATTTTCTTAATCCAGTCTGTCACTGATAGACATTTGGGTTGATTCCAAGTCTTTGCTATTGTGAATAGTGCTGCAATAAACATCCGTGTACATGTGTCTTTATGGTAGAATGGTTTATAATCCTTTGGGTATATACCCAGTAATGTGATGGCTAGGTCATATGGTACTTCTAGTTCTAGATTCTTGAGGAATCGCCATACCGTTTTCCATAATGGTTGAACTAGTTTAGCATCCTACAGGGCCTCCGGATCATGACCTGATCCGAAATTGGTTATCACTGGCTAATACTATGAAAGATGTGGTTGATTTAGAAAGTGCCAAACCATCCATGGCAGGTTTCAGCTTAAACTCTTTCCACAGCCCTACACCGACCTGAGGCAAGGTCTGAATTCATTAGCAGGGCCCTGAGTGATTCAGCTCCTGCCTGCCTCTCCAGTGCATTTATCGGAGGCCCTCCCAGGGCCCTCTGGAGTGACTCATGTTCTCTCCTTTCATGTTTTTATGTGCACTGGGGAGTCAGCCTGAATCAGTCTTCCTCTGCTTTTCTACCTCTCTCTTACTCATTCTTGAAGGTTGGGCTCTGAGGTCATCTCTTCATGGAAGCCTTGTAGACTCAAGTTTAGTTTCTCAGCTTCTGTGCTCCCATTGTGCTCTGCAGTGGATACCTGTTATGCATACATGTGTGCATATATATGTATCTATTATGCATATATATGTACATAAATGTAATATTCATAACTAATATGCATTAAATACTATGTGTCAGTTGCACTTCTGGTCTCCCATGACCTTATGATTTTTTTTCTTTTTAGAGATGGGAGTCTTGCTATGTTGCTCAGGCTGGAGTGCAGTGGCTATTCACAGGCCCAATCATGGCACACTACAGCCTGGAACTCCTGGGCTCAAGTAATCCTCCTGCCTCAGCCTCTTGAGTAGCTGAAACTGTAGGTGTGTACCACCATGCCTGGCTCTCCTTTCCTTCCTTCTCTTCCTTCCTTCCTTCCTTCCTTCCTTCCTTCCTTCCTTCCTTCCTTCCCTCCTTCCTTCCTCTCTCTCTCTTTTCCCTCCCCTCCCCTCCCCTCCATTCCCTTCCTTTACCTTCCCTTCCCTTCCCTTCCCATCCCTTCCCTTTCTTTTTGCAGGGTCTCTCTCTGTTGCCCAGGCTGGAGTGCAGTGATGTAATCTTGGCTCACTGCAGCTTCTACTTCCAGGCTGAAGCAATCCTCCTGCCTCAGTCTCCAATGTAGATGAGACTACCGGCATGCACCACCACACCAGCTAATTATTTATTTATTTATTTTGTAGAGACAGGGTTTTGCTATGTTGCCCAGGCTCTCATCCTTTAACTTCATCTCCACAGTAGTCCCATGGGTGGTGCTAATAACTTACTCAGCCATGCAGCCAGGAAGTGACAGTAGAATTTTAACCTGGGCTCCAGAGTGATGAGCTTCAGAGCAGTGTGGCCCTGCTGTCCTTTGGCTGTTCTCACACTGTTACAACAACTGATATCATTCATTGGCATTCTGTCTTGACTGTAAGCTCCTTGATGGTGAGGGCAGTCAAGCACTGATCTTCTTCAGTAACTGGTATATTGTATGAACTCACAAATGGCAATGATGATGAATGAATTTAATGAGGCACAAAATAAAAAGTGAGTAATACATGGTCATTTATTTCAAGAGACTCACTGTGTTTCTTTCCCTTCTCTCCATCCCTCTTGTGCCCCTCCCTCCCTCACTTCCTTTTTCTTTTCTTTCTTTTTGTTTTTCCAGATAAAAGCGTTTAATAGGAAAGTTAAATATTAAAATGGCATTTAAAAATTTTGTTTTATTTATTTATTTATTTTTAATTTTACTTTAAGTTCTGGGATACATGCGCTGAACATGCAGATTTGTTACATAGGTGTACATGTACCATGGTGGTTTGCTGCATCTGTCAACTCATCATTTAGGTTTTAAGCTCCTTATGCATTAGGTATTTATCCTAATGCTCTGCCTCCCCTTTCCCCCCACCCCCCAACAGGCCCCAGTGTGTGATGTTCCCCTTCCTGTGTGAAAGTCATTGGCAAAGCCTTCATAACTAAAACACCAAAAGCAATTGCAACAAAAGCCATAATTGACAAATGAGATCTAATTAAACTAAAGAGCTTCTGCTCAGCGAAAGAAACTATTATCAGAGTGAATAGTCAACCTACAGAATGGGAGAAAATTTCTGCAATGAATCCATCTGACAAAGGCCTAATATCCAGAATCTACAAGGAACTTAAGCGAATTTACAAGAAGAAAAAAACCCCATCAAAAAGTGGACAAAGGATATGAACAGACATTTCTCAAAAGAAGACATTTATGAGACCAACAAACATATGAAAAAAAGCTCATTGTTGCTGGTCATTAGAGAAATGCAAATCAAAACCACAATGAGATACCATCTCATGCCAGTTATAATGGTGATCATTGGCTGGGCACAGTGGCTCATGCCTGTAATCCCAACACTTTGGGAGGCTGAGGCAGATGGATCAGAAGGTCAGGAGTTCAAGTCCAGCCTGATCAAGATGGTGAAACCCTGTCTCTACTAAAAATACAAAAGTTAGCAGGACACGGAGGTAGGAGCCTGTAATCCCAGCTACTTGGGAGGCTGAGGCAGGAGAATTGCTTGAACCCGGGTGGCAGAGGTTGCAATGAGCTGAGATCATACCACTGCACTCCAGCCTGGGCGACAGAGTGAGACTCCATCTCAAAAAAAAAAAAAAAAAAAGAAAAAAGTCTGGAAACAACAGATGCTGGAGAGGATGCGGAAAAATAGGAAAGCTTTTACACTGTTGGTGGGAGTGTAAATTAGTTCAACCATTGTGGGAGACAGTGTGGTGACTCCTCAAGGATCTAGAACCAGAAATATCATTTGACCCAGCAGTCCCATTACTGGGTATATACCCAAAGGATTATAAACCATTCTACCATAAAGAGACATGCACACATATGTTTATTGCAGCACTATTTACAATGGCAAAGACTTGGAACCAACCCAAATGTCCATCAATGATAGACTGGATTAAGAAACTGTGGCACATATACACCATGGAACACTATGGAGCCATAAAAAAGAATGAGTTCACATCGTTTCAGGGACATGGATGAAGCTGAAAACCATCATCCTCAGCAAACTAACACGGGAACAGAAAACCAAACACCGCATGTCCTCACTTGTAAGAGGGAGCTGAACAATTTCCTTTCTTTCTTAACAGATTAGTTGTAAGGCCTTTTAAGCAACCCTAAAAATATGTACTATTATCCCAACATTATAGGTAGGAAAAATGAGGCAGAGAAAAGTTAAATAACATGGCCAAGGTCATAGCTGGGAAGGGGCACAGCCATGATTCAGAGTGCAGTGGCCTGGTCCCAGAGCTCATGTTCTTAACCTCTGCAATATGTTATGTCTCCAGTGCCTTATTGGGCAGAGGACACACATAGACTGATGCATAACAAGAGATAGTTACAGACACCTGGAGAGACCTGGACAAGCAGCTTCATGGGGTAGGAGAGAGTGCTGCGCAGTGTGGTTGGCAGAATAGCAAGCCCTAGTAGGGGAGGGATGGGGATGGATTAAAAACAAAATGAGGCAGCTCATACCTGTAATCCCAGCACCTTGGGAGGCTGAGGCGGGAGAATCATGTGGGGCCAGCAGTTCAAGACCAGTCTGGGCAACACATTCATGAGACCCTATCTGTACAAAATACTAAAAAAAATTTCAAAAATCAGCCAGCTGTATTGGCACACACCTGTAATCCCAGCTACTCAGGAGGCTGAGGCAGGAGGATTGCCCAAACCCAGGAGGTTGAGGCTGCAGTGAGTTATGATCGCTCCACTGCACTCCAGCCTGGTGACAGGGAGATCCTGTCTCAAAAAAAAAAAAAAAAAAAAAAAAAGCAAGTGGAAATCTAGATTGATGACTGCAGGAGCCCAGAGCTCACCCACAACCACCTCTTCCTGCTCTCTAAAAGGGGATCTGGCTGGATTCCTGATGTGGAGAGGTTTCATGTGTGTGTCGGGGGCATCTTGGGTGTTCATGGGGTAGCAAGAGCAGCCCTCGGCATCCTGCCATTCTTTTTCTTATTCCAGCTCAACTTGCCATCTGCGTACCTCTGTGAGAGGCTCTGTGAATCACAGGATTTCATGAGTCACTCATTCCCTCTCTGAAGAATAAATTATATCAAGTCTCACAAAAGCAGAGCAGTTGGGTTTAAATGAGGTGTCACCCAAAGATGGACTGCAGGTTCTGCTTTCCCTTATGAACTGGCATGGCTGTTGGGCGAGGCATGTTGCCAGTTCTCAGCTTGAGCTTTTGGGCCATCAACCCAGAGTTCTGGCTGCTTCAGCTTCATCTGGATTTGATGTTCAGAATGCCAGACTCAGCAAGAGGTAAAACAGACCCCAGTGATCATAATTTTGACTCACATGGGGAAAGGCTGAAGAATGAAGATGAGTGAATATTTGATTTGCTTGTGTCTCCAGTCTGCATTGCATCAGGCCTATCCTTTGTTATCACTTTTTTTTTGAGAAGGACTCTCACTCTGTTGCCCAGGCTGGAGTGTAGTGGCGCAATCTTGGCTCACTGCAACCTCTGCCTCCTGGGTTCAAGCAATTCTCCAGCCCTAGCCTCCAGAGTAGCTGGGACTACAGGCGTGCACCAACACACCTGGCCAATTTTTGTATTTTTAGTAAAGACTGGAATTTCACCATATTGGCCAGGCTGGTCTCGAACTCCTGACCTCAGGTGATCTGCTGGCTTCGGCCTCCCAAAGGCTATCCTTTATTTAACTCACAACTGCTGATAATAGACATTCTGAAAGTAAATTTACTACTTTAATATTCCAAAACTGCTTTCCGTAGTCCATGATATGCAAAACCTTTGAATGCAAAAAACAGAATGTTCCTGGTGTAGCAGAGAGAATATGTGGTTAAGCAGAGGCCAGTGATATTTTGTGGCAAATTTGTTCACCCCATCACAAGTGTGCATTGTTAGTTTTGTGTCCTGGTATCTGTCCTGAGCCTCTCTTTAGATACCAAGCTTCTTACCTGGCTATGGTGAGGATGGGAGAAAAGCAATTTGATTTGCTGGTGAAAATGACTCACAGCAGGATGTAAATGAGAACCACAGGTTTAGCTCCTTACAGTGCATAATTCCATTTTAGATGAGAGGCTTAGTAATCAAAATCTAATAAGCTTAGTAATCAAGATCTTGATAGAATGTTGGGGGAAGCTTTGCTTTCACAGAGGAATTTTTGAGAATCCCCTTGTTACCCAAGTCAGCCCACTTTTTCTGATTCACTTTTCTGAGCATTAGGGAAACAAACTTCAGTATCCTGGCAGTCCACTTGGGGAGGGGCCTAAGCTGCAACTCCTTCAGGCAGTTCAACTCCAGCTTCCCTCTTCATAGTGCCTCTCAGGGCATCTTCGCACTGTGTCCACCCTATACCCTCTGCCAGGCACCTACATGCTCTGCCATGGCAAGCTTATGCCTTTTCTTTGGGTCCCATTGAAGATATCCCTAAAGCCTAGGAATTGAAGCAGGGACCCAGACTACCTGGGCTCAGTTATAGCCCCACTCCATATCTTTATATAAATAATTGCTTGGCACAGTGCCTGGCACATAGGAAGTGTTGTTTAAGTGTTCATAACCATTTCCTCCAGGGAAACTCTCCCTCCCTGGCTCCTGAGGCAGGAATCTCTCCTGTGTGCTGTATTTTGATTACCTCTTTACTTGCCTCTATTCTAGGATGTAGATACCTGAAGGCAGGGGCTGTCTTTCTTACCTTCACTTCTGTGACTAGAAAACCACATTGAGATTTTAATTTGAGTTATGTACTCTTTCAGCAGCCTGAAAGAATGGTAAGGATTCTCTCTTCTCCATTCCAAGAAAGTCACCAAGTGTCCTTAACTTCAGGATTAATGACTTTGGCACTATAGGGATAAACAAAGAGTTCAGGGACAAAGTGTGAAACAGGGATCTGGAATGTCACCCCTATATAGAATTTTGTTGTAAAAAAGAAGCCTCAACAGAGAGAGAAAGTGGGCCAACTCTGGAGGGAAGATTGTGAAAGCTTTTTGAGAGACTGGGAGTGGGACAGAGGTGTGCAGATCCTGTGGTACTGGAGACCAGCACTTCCCTCCCACAGCTGGTCTGTGGCAGGACCTCACGGCAGAAAAGCTGCATGGTCCCCTGAGAGAGAAGGTTCACTAAATCTTTAATTTCTCAGCCATCGAAAGATCTGGGACTGGGCCACTGCTTTCAAGGTACCACGTGGATCTTGACACTGAATACGTCAACCAGTTCAGTGTGATCAGAAGAGGTCAGAGGATCTTCTAGAATGTTCCAGAGTGTGCCAGATCCCCTCACTTGACCCTAGGAATAAGGGTTCCTGCTCTCCATCCCCATCAAATTCTTGAGACTGAACTTCCTGAGTGAAAGGGGACTCTGAACAAATGTAACTTTATTTAGAGACACAAAAGAACACAGCCTTTTGGAAACCCTCAAGAGGTGAACTAAAATTCACATCTACAGCGTGTCCATGGTCCTGGCTGAGGTAGGTCACGTAGAATATTTGGTGAGTCAGTAAATAATGGAAGTACCCTGAAATTTCTCCAGACTATTTTAATAATCCCATAGCAACATTTTTTATTTGCCTACCTTTAATAAAGGTTTTCCATGGCCATTTCCTGAGCATTTAAAGCACATGCGAATGAATTGTCTTTGAACAAGGATTCAAAGGACTTTTATCACTGCAAGCTAGCAACAAACTGAATTTATATCTCCCCAGTATTACATTGCTGGTTGCTAACGTGACTAAGCCTTGCCACTTTACACTTTGTCTATGAATAGATTGAAGTCTCCAATGAGAACTTGCATCACAAAGCCCCACCTAAAACGATAAAGCCTTGAAGGCAAAAACCCAAAATCTTATTTTGTATATTGGTATCCATGTCACAAAGCTGCCTTGTATCTACAATTCCTAATTCTTGCTCAGAATGTAAGTTATTTGGGCTATTACTTTTTTTCTAGTATCAATTACTTGTGGTTATTCATACAGGGATCACTTAAATGAATGAAATCTAGAGATAATTAAACAACATTCTTTTAGTCCTTAGTTTCTGCTCATTCTCCCCTCTAGTCTTCAGACGTTTTTTCTAGGCTGCTATAATTTATTATCTTTTCCCCCCCAACCAGAATTCTCAAGAATTCACCCTTGACTTCTTTCAGTGTTCTTTTATCTAGGTTTTGTTGTGTTTGTTTTTGCTTTCAATAGATTTTTGTTTTAGAGCAGTCTTAGGTTCACAGGAAAATCTAGCAGAAGGTATAGAGATATCCCATAAAACCCTGCCCTAAAACATGCATAGCCTCCTGCATTATCGACATACCTCACCAGAACAGTACACTTGTGACAACTGATGGACCTAAACTGGACCTACATTGACACATTTTTGGCCAGAGTCCATAGTCTACATTAGAGTTCACTCACAGTGTTGTACTTCTATGGTTTTGGAAAAATTTATGACATGGTTCACCATTGTAGAATCATACGGAGTAGTTTCACTGCCCTAAAAATCCCCTGTGCTCTCCCTATTTGTCCCTTCTTTCTCCCAACCCCTGGAAACCACTGATCTTTCTACTATAGCCTTTTCCAGAATGTCATATAGTTGGAACTGTACAGTATGTAGCCTTTTGAGATTGACTTCTTTCGTTTGCTAATATGCATTTAAATTTCCTCCGTGTCTTTTCATGGCTTGATAGAGCTGATAGTGCTTTTTCATTTCTTTTTAGTGCTGAATAATATTCTCTTATCTGGTTGGACCACAGTTTATTTATCCATCCACCTATTGAAGGACATCTTGGTTGCTTCCAGGTTTTGGAAATTATAAATTAAACTGCTATAAACATCCTTGTGCAGGTTTTTGTGTGAACATAAGTTTTCACTTTTTTGGGTAAATGCCAAGGAGCATGATTGCTGAATCATATGATAAGAGTGTCTTCAGCTTCCTAGAAAATCTCCAAACTATTTTCCAAAGCGGCCGTACTATTGTGCATTTTCATCGGCAGTGAATGAGACGTTCTGTGACTCCACATCCTCACCAGCATTTGGTGTTGTCAGTGTTCTAGATTTTGGCCATCCTAATAGGTGTATAGTGATAGCTCATTTGTTCTTTTGATTTGCAATTCCCTGAAAACATATGAAGTTCAGTATCTTTATATATATATGTGTGTGTGTATATATGTGTGTGTGTGTATATACACACACACACACAAAGATTTGTATATATATTTGTTTGTGTATATATATGTATACACACATACACAAAGATGTCATCTACGTATCATCTTTGGTAAGGTATCTGTTAGGGTCTTTAGTCCATTTTTTAATTGGGTTGTTTTCTTCTTGTTAAGTTTTAAGAGTTCTTTGTATATTTTTAAAGTAGTCTTTCATCAGATTGTCTTGCAAATATTTTCTCCCAGTTTGTGGCTTGTCTTTTCATTTTCTTGCCAGTGTCTTCTGTAGAATAGGTTGGTTTTGTTTTGTTTTGTTTTGTTTTGTTTTAGAGGGAGTCTTGCTCTGTTGCCAGGCTGGAGTGCAGTGGCACAATCTTGGCTCACTGAAACCTCCGACTTCCTGGTTCAAGCCATTCTCCGCCTCAGCTTCACGAGTAGCTGGGATTATAGGCATGCCTCAGCATGCCTAGGTAATTTTTTTGTATTTTTTAGTAGAGACGGGGTTTCACCATGTTTGGCCAGAGTGGTCTCGATCTCCTGACCTTGTGATCCACCCCCCCCTCAGTCTCCCAAAGTGCTGGGATTACAGGCATAAGCCGCCATGCCAGGGCAGGCTTTTTTTTTGGATAGGGTCTTGCTCTGTCACCCAGGCTGATGTGCAGTATTATAACTCACTGAAGCATCAAATTCCTGGGCTCAAGTGATCCTACTGCCTGGGCCTTCCAAAGCAGTAGGATTACAGGCAGGCATGAGTCACTGTGCCTGGCCTTGATATTTTAAATTTTAGTGAAGTTTGATTTATCGGTTTTTCATGGTTCAGAGCTTTGGTGTTGTTCATTTATTTTCTTTACCTTGTAACTATCAGAAGGGTATTTAAAAGACAGGTAATAACTGGAAAAGTAGGAACAAGCTAAACAACACCATGATTAAGCAATCAGGCAAATCCTGAAGGTGAGATATTCCACTGAACAACTGTCTTGGCCTCTTAGCAAATCAACATGATAGAAACAGTGAATTTATAGAGTAAAAGCAATTTAAGTGACCCAACCATCAGATGTATTATAACATGTGGTCCTAGGTTAGATTCCAGTTTGTGCAGATTTAAATAGCTATAAAAATGATTTTGGGAAACATTATGGAAATTGGAATATGGCTTGGGTCATAAATGATATTAAAACTCATTAAGATTATTATTATGGCTCGTTAGGCATGATAGTCTTGATTTTGGTTATGGAGGCTGTCCTTATTTTTTAGAGCTGCATACTAAAGTATTTAGGGATGAAATGTCATGATGTCTGTAGTTTACAGTATTTTAGCATAAAAAAATAAAGCGAATGTAAAGGAATAAAATCTGAAAGAATAGAATTATTTCACACATTAGATCCTTATTGGCTGACCCAACCAACCCAAAGCCTGCTTTACTACAGTATACGAGTAAAGAGAGCACTTGGGTGGGGAAAGGGCATGAAATCTGGATTATGTCTTTCCCTTTGCTAGCTGTGTGATCATGGTAAAGTACTTCTCCTCTCTGTGCCTCAGTTTCTTCAACCATAAGATAGGTATATTTGTTGTATTCGTCCATTTTCATGCTGCTGATAAGGATATACCTGAGACTGGGTAATTAATAAAGAAAAAGAGGTTTAATGGATTCACAGTTCCACGTGGCTGGAGAGGCTACACAATCATGGTGGAAGGTGACAGGCACATCTTACATGGCAGCAGACAAGAGGGAACTTGTGCAGGGAAATTCCCCCTAATAAAACCATCAGATCTTGCAAGACTTATTCACTACTACGAGAACAGTATGGGGGAAACCACCACCATGATTCAATTACCCAGTCCCTTCCAAAATATGTAGGAATTATGGGAGCTACAATTCAAGATGAGATTTGGGTAGGGATAAGCCAAATCATATCTTTAGTAGACCTACCACACAGGATGATTGTGAGGATAAATGACTTAATACACACAAGACCATTAAATCAGTTCCTGGCACATAGTAATACTTAAGACTTACCTATTATCATTGTTTTTGTTTTAGTTATTCAGGTATATGATCCTAGTAGGGTTGGCATAGACTGATAAAATCAGTGCAGCTTCTTGGGTTTTCTGGTACATTTCTAGTAGCCATGGGAACTCCTTATTTCTGGGGACTCATTTTTGAGTCTCCTCTTACACTACATTGAGAAGTGTTCCACTCCATGTTTTAGGGGCTGGTGAAGAGTGGTAAGACATAAAGGCATCTTCTCTTATTGTTTGTAATGGGGCTTTTGGCTTAGTGCTGCATCAAAAATCTAAAGTTTTAAGTGTGATTAAACAATAGGTAGTTGAAGATACCCCTAGATCTAGAATATTCTGGCAGAAGATTTAACATCTTCATTAGGAATACTGGTCTAGAATCCATCTTTTCCTTTAAAAAATCAACAAACACAGTATAAGACGTCTTTATAAATATATTCCTTCAAGCAAATCTGATACATGATGATTTAGGACTAAAATTTATCTTTGCCACCAACAAAATTGAAAGAGGGTAAATATGATTTTACAACTGTGTCTTAGGTTTTTAGTT
The DNA here is from genome assembly GCF_000951045.1 of Mandrillus leucophaeus. Taxonomy (NCBI): domain Eukaryota; kingdom Metazoa; phylum Chordata; class Mammalia; order Primates; family Cercopithecidae; genus Mandrillus; species Mandrillus leucophaeus. The sequence goes on from NW_012101010.1 coordinate 338,690, forward strand.
GGAGAAATGCTGTACTCTAATTAAAATTACAAACGACTTTATCTTTTAGTGCTCCATGTAATTTTTCAATGTTAGATTTTTAGTACAGATTAATAATATTTTTTCTATTCCTTTCTTTCCCTTACATAAGCACAGGGAGTTCTTTGACCTCTAGAAGTTGCAAGCACTTTTTGGCCGGTTACAACAGCACAATTTATTATCAATTGATTTTAGAGTGAACTGAAATTTTCAAGATTAGATGGTGTGTATTAGAGCAAATTCTAAAGGGCTGAGTTAAAGTTTACAGTCATAAAAAGTTATGAGAACCATTTATCTTATAAGGTCTGCAGTACCAAAATCACAACTTCAGAAATTAGAACATTATCTGTTATGATGCTACTACAATATAATTTCTTTCTTTCTTTTTTTTTTTCTGAGTTGGAGTCTTGCACTATTACCCAGGATGCAGTGCAGTGGTGTGATCTTGGCTCACTGCAACCCCTGCCTCGTGGGTTCAAGTGATTCTCCTGCCTCAGCCTCCCGAGTAGCTGGGATTACAGGCATATGCCACCATACCTGGCTGATTTTTTGTATTTTTAGTAGAGATGAGGTTTCACTATGTTGGCCAGGCTGGTCTCGAACTCCTGACCTCGTGATCCACCAGCCTCAGCCTCCCAAAGTGCTGGGATTACAGGCATGAGTCGCTGCACCTGGTTTACATTATAATTTTGTTAAAGCTAAACATTATTTCAAATAACATATAAATAATTTTTAAAATCTGACATTGAATGCAAGTACTGTGCTAAAGTGCTTTACATGAAATGTCTCATCTACTTCTCACAACTACCTAGGGCCTGCTCAAGCTTTCGTTTCTCTTGAGAGAACTGAAATGGACAGGACAAACGACTGGCTCAAGGTCACACTGCAGCTGTGATAAGGCGAGGTTGAAATTTAGAATCAATGATGACCTCTTCATCCAGCCAATATTTACTGAGCATTTATTAGGCAACAGGATCTGTTCTAGGTGTGGAGATAGTAATGTGAAGAAAACATCAAAATCTTTGCTCTGAATATTATGAAATACTGACACACAGTTGAGGCTAGCGGTTAGAATTGGTGAATACTTTTTCCACTATTAGGCAGTGTTCTAGCCCCTCTACTTAGAAATTCAACCCTATAAACTGATTTGTTTTTCCAGAAGAAACAAAGGTCTCAAAGCTGATCATAAGTCCCCTGGAGAGTAGAAGTTTGGCTCTAAATCTGGACTCATCCAGAAAGAAAAGCTAGGCCACATGGTGGCTCATGCCTGTAGTCCTAGCTACTGGGGAGGCTGAGGCAGGAGGATTGCTTGAGCGCAGGAGTTTGAGGTTGCAGTGATTGCACCACTGCACTCCAGCCTGGTGACAGAGTAAGACCCTGTCTCTAATAAAAAACAAAACAAAAACCCCCCACACTCTCTTTGAAGCAACCATTTCCTTAAATTCCCCCAATACACACACACACACACACACATACACACACACACACACACACACACACATTTCTTGATATCTTTTCGAAGCATCATTCATCCTAGGCAAACTTTATAAACATGGGGCTATACCTTTTACAATTCAGGATCACCAGGCCACTGGACTTTGTTGTTGTTGTTGTTGTTGTTGTTATAGATATGTGCAATAATTGCCACACAAAGGAACACCACAGTGCATTTCCATAATAAAATAAACTGTATTTGCTAGTGGAGCCTGTAGTTCATCAGGTAAGGCTTTTACTCCTTTAGCAACCAAATTGCTCTCCTCCCTCAGTGAATGACAGTCTCTGCAATGGTCTGACCTATTTGGCAGTTCAGAGCAAGCACACAGAGGCACCCTCATCTTCTTACATCACAGCCACGGGTACATCAAACCCACAATTCATGGGTTGGATGTAACTTATTAAGTTACAGGCAAGAGTTCAATAAGAAATTTTAAAACAGTTGAGATTTATCTTTAGTTTCTGTATCTATGTAAACTTTCTATAATTTGAAATATAGCACTAGCTTTTCATAATTGAAAAGTATGGGGATAAACAAAGAAATGAAATACCTTCAGCAGTAACCATGGATATATAAAATCAAAACCATTACTATTATCATACTGTATAGTTCTACTGAATTCCTTATTTTAATTTTAAAACCCAGTTATTCCTGATCTTTATATTTGTGCCTTATTTAATTTTATTTTTTTGAGACACAATCTTGCTCTGTTGTCCTGGCTGAAGTGCAGTATCACCATCTTGGCTTGATGCAACCTCTGCCTCCCGGGTTCAAGCATTTCTCATGCCTCCACCTCTGGAGAAGCTGGGATTACAGGCATGTACTACCACACCTGGCTAATTTTTGTATTTTAGTAGAGACAGAGTTTCACCGTGTTGACCAGGCTGGTCTCAAACTCCTGACCTCAGGCGATCCACCCTCCTCCACCTCCCAAACTGCTGGAATTACAGGCATGAGCCACTATGCCTGGCCATTGTGCCCTATTTTAAAGCTCTTATGCATACATACTGCATTATAAAAAGTGAAATAATCTTTTTATTTTTATTATTTTTTTTTTTATGGAGTCTTGCTCTATCATCCAGGCTGAAGTGCAGTGGCACAATCTCGGCTCACTGCAACCTTCGCCTCCTGGGTTCGTCCGGCTAATTTTTGTATTTTTAGTAGTAGAGATGGGGCTTCACCATGTTGGCCAGGCTGGTCTCGAACTCCTGACCTCAAGTGATCCACCTGCCTAGGCCTCCCAGAGTGCTGGGATAACAGGCATGAGCCACCGTGCCTGGCCTAGAAAGTGAAAGAATCTTGAAATAAGATTTCCCTCTCCTCTGAGATACTGAGACTAGCACTAATTTCTTCTATCATTCATTGGAAAAAAAGCTACAATATGATTCATATGTAGGAGTTAAAAAATTGCCCAGGATGTTTGAGCTATGTGTAAATAATATAACTCAAAAATCATTAGGATACTGTAGTTTATGTTTATGTAGAGAACTATCTAGTTTTCTTGACTTCAATGAAAATAAAAAGCAAGTTCTCCCAAAACAGAGAGACTTAGCTAGCTACAGCACATGAACTTAGACTGACGGGAAATTTTAGTGCAAGGTATCAAATCATGAAAAGTACAGTGAAAGCTAATGAAGCCCTTATTTTACATCATTTAGAGAAATGATTTCTGTATTCTTGAACACCTTATCTTCTTAGCGCCACCCTGTCATCTTGGCTGTGAAATAGACATGTATGCTATGTTTTTGCTTTCTCTTAGTGAAGGGTTTCCTTTTCCTCTCTTTCTTGACACTAGAGACAATTTGATAACAAGCTAAAAACAGCCATTGGATGGATAAAAGATTTGGGCTGAGAATAAACAGGGATGTAGTTCTGGTTCTGACCTGCCTAGATTTTTGTTATGGGACAAACCCTTCTGTTTTGCCATCTGCATTAAGGAGAGCAGTTGACTGATTATCTTTGAAGTTTTACCCCTAACTGTATAATGCTACAGTTTCAATACAGCTTTAGCTCTGATAACTAAGAAACAAAGTGGTAATCATAAGAATCTAACTATTAGATATTTGGTGACACCACATTCATAAAGTAAAAATGTAACTTTAGCTCCTTTAGTAGTCCAACTGCCCATTTTGCTGTGAAATAAAATGCCCACTATTGACGATTCCTTTCATTTGAGGGAGTATCCATAAGTGTGACATGCCTAGCATTGCTCTTTCTTTTTTGCTCCTCTTCTTTGTTTTTTGGGAATATGCAGTGACCTGTCTAACTGGTGAGTGCATAGGAGAAGTTGGATAGAATGGCAGCTCTTTCCTCTCAATTCCTCTTGAGAGCTGTTGACCTGAAGGTAAAATGTGTCCTCTTGAGTCCTCGTGGGAGCTGGAAACCTGTAGAAAAGATGTGTCTGCTTTTACTCCTCCATGCTGTAGATTTACAGGGTCAGGGCCCTCCCTGGGGAGGTCTGTGGCCATCCATGGGCAAGTTTGTCTAGTTTGGGAGTTTAGTGTTAGCAAACCCAGTTGGCTCTTAAATCTAAGCCATTTTCTGCAGTATCAGCTTTCTTAGTAGTAAACATGATATTTTGATTTCCATGCATCTTATTTTTTGAGCCTATTTCTCAGGTGGTTCAGAACTTGGATGTGATGCTATTTTGGGAGTTCCCTGAAGTCCCAACAAACAGTACTAGACTGTGTGAATAAATGACTTTGGCCATGAACTTTCTGCTTAGATTCACACAGGTCTTCTCTCAGTTTCGATGGTCTCTGGTAAAAAAACTTGACAACATCACTGCAAACTCTGGTAATCAGAATGCTAGAGATCGTTATCTCAGCCAGCAATAACATGGCTGCATGGCACCCATGGTTATACAGTGGAAGCCAGATATTTAAACATTATCACTGTGAGCCATGAAATATTGCATCCAATTTGTTACAGAGCTCAATCAAGATGGGAAGGAAGAGGTTCTTATTTTATCAATCTGAACATTGGCTAGAAGTAGAAGAACCAATCTACTTTATAATAATTTGTTTTCTCTCTTGAATCCAGAAAGAAGAAGGGCTTCAGGACACAGAAGGTACACAGTTTAATAAATATTTGAGGGCTGAGTATGGTACCCAGACTTCTCTAGGTGCTGTGGGACACAGCAGTGGACCAAGAATTCAAAAATCTGTATCCTCAAGGAGCTTGTATTTTAGTGGAAGGAGATACACATTAATCAACACAAATAAGTAAATAAGCAAATAAATAAATAAAGTCAGTGAATGTGATAGTGCAGTGTAGTGACACAGTGTTGGAGCCAGACAGCCTGGGGTCAAAGCCTGGCACCATCACTTACAAGCTTTATGGCCTTTGAGGAAGTTCTTAACCTCTCTGTGCCTCGGTTTCCTCATCAGTAAATTTGGGTTAATAAAATCTTTTGAGATTTTTCATGAGGATTACATTTAATCAGTGTTAAACACTTAGAACTGTGACCGGCACACTGTAAGCACAACATAAGTACTTGCTGTTATTATACTAAATGGTACAAGAACAAGAAAGGGATAAAGGAGTGTTGGATGGGTTTGTAGTTTTAAATGGGTTGTTAAAAAAACATCCAAAACAAGATCTTGATGAAAAGCTGGCATTTAAGTAAAGCTCTGAAGGAGCTGAGGGAGTCAGCCACTCAGATATTTGGTGGAAAGCTTTGCCAGGCAGAAGGAGTGGCAAGTGCAAAGGCCCTGAGGTTGGCACATGCCTCGCTTCTAGGACTGGCAAGTGGGCAGTGTGGCTGGGGAGGAGAATACAATAGAGAGGGATAGTAGATTGGGACTCCTTAGAAGTAGAACCTAAGACAGGAATTCAAATACCATTGATTTCCTGAGGATGTGTTCTCAGGAAAAAACGAGGGAAGAAAGGAAGAGAGAGCAGAAGAGCTAAGTAAGGATGTGGCCCCGGCAGGTACAGCCTAGCCCCAGGGGGAGCACTGGAGTGTGGACTGCACCACAGTGAGTTCCCCCTTGAGACAAATGGATTGGCTTCTTGTTTCCACACATCAGCCAGTCATTGGCAGAGGTCTCTTGGGGGAGGTGGCTCCCATTGGCCAAGGGCAGTTCTCATTAGCAGGGGCAGTTGTGAGTCACTGGCAGTAGCTGGAGGTGGCCTGGGGAAGGGAATCGGGGCAGGACATAGCAGTACACACTACAGGAGATGAAGCTGCTTCTTCTAGGGACTTGTAGACATTTCAAGTCATAGTTCCAGAAGATTCAAATCTGAATTTAATGAGTCCATCTGGCTACATTCCAGGAACAGAAGCTTAGCCATGACGAGGGCTGGAGTGTTTTCAGTCTATACTTGTGCATCTGAAAAATGTTAAAGAAAAACTATACAATGGGGGCATGCTGGTGCCTCTATAGCTTGCTAAACTCTGACTTTTATTTTTTTCTTGAGACAGAGTCTTACTCCGTTGCTCAGGCTAGAGTGCAGTGGCATGATTCTCGGCTCACTGCAACCTCTACCTGCCAGCAACCTCTGCCTTCTGGATTCAAGTGATTCTCCTGTCTCAGCCTCCCAAGTAGCTGAGATTACAGGTACCCACCACCATGCCTGGCTCATTTTTGTATTTTTAGTACAGATGGGGTTTTACCATGTTGATCAGGCTAGTCTCGAACTCCTGACCTCAGGTGATCCACCCACCTTGGCCTCCCAAAGTGCTGGGATTACAGGTGTGAGCCACCACACCCAGGCTCTAAGTTTATTTTCTGCAAATGATTCTAGGTTTATTTCTAGCAAAGCTGAGCCCTCTGCCAGCAAAAGCAACATTGAGCTGCTGGGGGCACCTTGCTGCCTCTCCTCCACAGTCCTCAGCAATTCAGGTCTAGCTCCAAACCTGCATATTTCACCCATAGAGCCGAAGTCGTGAAGGCAGACAGCCCCACATCCTTAGAAGGAAGCGTAGTCATTGTTAATTGAAGCTGGAGCTGGAGTCTTGAATGTCTTACACTCTATCCCAAGCAGCTTATCAAAGTTGCTTTTAGCCACACTGCATTTGTCCCTGTGAGGAGCCATGGGGACTTTGTACAATGTCAAGGTAGCTAAATTGGAATTACATTTCCCAGATAACTTAGATACAGAGATACCTTGTAAAGTTCAAAGTTATAGTTGCCACAAGAGAAACTTGTGTGATTTTGTTTATTTGTCACCCACGCTGGAGTGCAGTGGCATGATCTCCGCTCACTGCAACCTCCATGCCACCCAAGTAGCTGGGATTATAGGCACGTGTGCTACCACATCCAACTATTTTTTGTATTTTTAATGGAGATGGTGTTTCACCATGTTGGCCTGGCTGGCCTCGAACTCCTGGCCTCAAGCGATTTGCTTGCCTTGGCCTCCCAAGTTGCTGGGATTACAGGCCACTGGGCCTGGCCTGTTTGTTTAACATTCTAAACATGTATAATCAATTAACATGGCCTAGGATTTTAATGGTATTCACTTCAGTAACTTGAATCCACAGATCTAAGGAGTATATAACCAGAAAATTGTGTATAAACACAGATTGGACATGGCAATTTCTGTTTACAAAGGTCACATGTGTAGGTACATAAATTAGTAGCATGTATCTAGAATTTTGACCAATCTGTTTTTAAGATGCAGAAATGTAAAATCACATCTTGAAAATGTGATGAAAAAATGAAGAAGAGCTGGTCTACACACATCAAAAATCAAATGTTGCTTATAAAAGAGATGAATGACAGCTACAGGATTCAAGTGACAATATGATTTCAAGAAATTAATACTGATCAAAGAGAACAGGAATATTTTTACATTTCACTGAAAATACATTGACTACTAGAATGTAAAGATCTAGCGGAAACTCAGGGAGAAAATTACAAAATCTAAAGCTAATTACTTAGTATTTCTTATTACCTAAATAACCGCATGATACTAAAAGGAAGCTGAAAATATGGAATGCTTCATAAATTTGTGCATCACCCCATGCGGGGGCCATGCTAATGTTCTCTATATCATTCCAATTTTGAAGTGAGTGCCTTGTGTGAAATTTGAGATCAGGAATGAAGCAGCAGCCATTGCACTTTGAAGGCCATGATTGGTAGGTGTGGTTAACAGTGCTTGTGGGGGCCGGAAGAGGTGGCTCACGCCTGTAATCCCAGCACTTTGGGAGGCCAAGGCAAGGCGCCTGTAATCCCAGCTACTTCAGAGGCTGAGGCACTAGAATTGCTTGAACACGGGAGGCAGATGTTGCCGTGAGCCAAGATCATACCATTGCACTCCAGCCTGGTGACAAGAGCGAAACTCCGTCTCAAAACAACAACAACAATAACAACAACAAAACCAAAACAGTGCCTGTGGGTGCCACCTTGTCTTCAATTTTTCCCACTCAATGTCCAGCTCTTCCTGACTGCTGGGCCTACTGATCAGCCATGAACCAGGCCCATCATAAGATGCTCTGCTGTGAACTCACAGAGGTGGAAGCCACAAAGAGCCTTCCATAGACTTGTATGCCAGCGCCTTCATGGCTGCCCTCCAGCAGTCAGTTGCACCTCATATCCAGCAAGCCTCGACTTGTTCACCAGCTCCAGGGTTGATTAGTGACTTTTTTCTGGTGCTTTTCAGACCTTTCTTCCTCAGCTTTTCCCCAGATTGTGGAAAGTTTAACTCCATAGTAAATAACTTACCCCATAGTGCTCATAATGGTCTTGCTTCCCTGATTGAACTCTACCAGTACAGGAGGGAACTATAATTGCCTTCATCTTATTATGTTTCCAGGAACATTTTATCATTTCTTACAGGTCGCCACACCAGACATCTTCCTGGCTGGCTGTTCTTGAATATAATCAATATATATCAATATAATCAATGTAGCCCTGAATATAATATATTAGTCAATTCTCACACTGCTATAAAGGAATACCTGAGACTGGGTAATTTATGAAGAAAAGAGGTTTAATTGGCTCATGATCCTGCATGACTTGAGAGGCCTCAGAAACATTACAATCTGGCAGAAGGCTAAGGGGAAGCCAGCACATCCTCATGGCTGGAGCAGGAGGAAAAGAGAGTGAAGGGGAAAGGGCTACATGCTTTTAAACAACCAGAAATTGGGAGAACTCACGATCACAAGAACAGCATAGGGGAAGCTGCCTCCATGATCCAGTCACCTCCCATTAGGTCCCTCCTCCAACATTGGGGATTACAATTCAACATGAGATTTGGGCAGGGACACAAATCCAAACCATATTAATAATATCCTTGAACTTCTGGTAGAGAAGGCACGCATAACTCTTTTCAGAAGAATCTTCTAAAGATTCTTCTATCTGAATATCCTTTTCAGTGAGACATACAGCTAGAGATACAATGGGAGGCAAACCATGACCTTTATAAATACCTTTCTATAGGTAATACACTAGCCTGGCTCAAAAATCAGAGCTAGGCTGGGTGCAGGGGCTCACGCATGAAATCCCTGCACTTTGAGGGGATGAGGCGGGTGGATCACTTGAGTTCAGGAGTTCTAGATAAGCCTGGCCAACATGGTGAAACCCCATCTCTACTAAAAATACAAAAATTAGCCAGACATGGTGGAGTGCACCTGTAATCCCAGCTACTCAGGAGGTTGAAATGGGAGAGTTGCTTGAACCCTGGAAGTGGAGGTTGTAGTGAGTGGAGATTGTACCACTGCACTCCAGCCTGGGCAACAGAGCAAGATTCCCTCTAAAAAAAAAAAAAAAAAAAAAAAAAAAAAAAAAATTAGAGCTATATATAAGGTATGCACTGTGAAGTCTGGTTCCCAGCCCTATTTTTGTCCACTACCTTCCTGCCACCCTCACCCCACTCCTAAAGGTAACCACTTCTAGTAGTTTCTTGTATTCTTTCAATGTTTTCTTATAAATAAATATCTTTTCTTTATAATTATCTTGGAGGGAACTAAAAATCCTCATCCAGGGCTGGACCTGTTACCTCCTGGCTTCTCCCTGTTCTTGGCTTGCGTCTTTGCCCCTCATCACAGGGCACAGCATGCTAAAGGGAGGCCAGCAGGACTTAATTCGGTCATGAAATTTCTAAGTTCACTCATTCATAATCTCATGGTGTAACGGAAAGTGTGTTGGCCCGAGACTCAGACTATCTGGTTTCTGGTCCCAGTTTCCAAAAACCGTCTATGGGATTAGGCTTTCTGGCTTCAGTTTCTTTGTAATTTGTTTTGTAATGGCAACATTATTAGAATAGATTTTGCCACATACCTAAACTGTGTCTTTTGCCACATACCTAAACTGATTGCTCATGTAAAAGCCTCTTTAGAAACTTGCATTTCAGATACTTATTTTTTTCTTTCTTCTTACTTTATTTTATTTTTTTGGAAACAGGTTCTTGTTCTGTTGCCCAGGCTGGAGTGCAGTGGCACAATCACAGCTCACTGCAGCCTGGACCTCCCAGGCTGAAGTGATCCTCTTGCTTCTGCCTCCTGAGGAGCTGGGACTACAGGCGTGCGCCACTACGCCCAGCTAATTTTTTTTTTTTTGTAGAGATGGAGTTTCGACATGAAACCCCCATCAACATGAAAACCATGTCGCCCAGGCTGGGCTCAAACTCCTGGACTCAAGCGATCCACCTGTTTCAGCCTCCCAAACAGATGGGATTACAGGCGTGAGCCACTGCGCCTGGCCTCAGCTACTTATATTAGAGTTCTACAGAGTATGGCACATGCTTCCCAGAAGCATTATGAAAGCCAATATATGGATCGACAATGGCACCCTCCCTTTATCCAGATGTCACCTGGCTTTGTGTGGTGGTTGTACCATACACGGAGCAACCCGAGGGAAGAGTGGGAGTTCCAGAAAAGATGGGTTGATGGTGGTTTCCTCACTCTTTCTTTCAGCACAGTGTGATGCATTACAGTTTATGTATGGTCAGCTATATTGTCATAACTGTTTTTTAGACAACAGTCTCTAATTTTAATTAAATTAACTCTTATAAAAACAGACAAATGACTCAAAAAGATTTCCTGCAAAGAAACCATGGATTGAGGTGAAAACAATAACATGAGTACAAACAAATAAACAACTACAACAGCAACAACAAAAAGATAGAGCAGACAGTGCTACTCCTAGAAAAAACTCTTTGATACCCACATTGAAAGGCAAAAACAGTAAGGGTCAAATGAGATTTGAGGAAAAGTCTGACAAAATTATTTATTCAGTCAAAATTATCAAGGAGATGGCTTGCAAGTTGTATTCACATCCATTATCATTAATGAGGAACCGCAACTTAAGGGCATAGTTTGCCTTGAAATATTAATGATTGTAGCATGATGCTGCCCTGATTAGAAAGACATTTAAAAATATTATTTCCTATAGTCAGTTAAGCCGATCATGTTCCATTCCTTGTAAGGGCCCGGTGTGCCATGGCTGTGAAGAGCAGCCTTCTCGGTAGTGTGTGCACCCTGTTGCTTGTATGTTGTATGCGTTGCCCTAAGGAGCCTTGGAGACAGCCCTTTCCAATGGACATTCATGTCCCTGACCTGATGATGTTTCCAGTCTAGGCTCTAGACAGGTATGCAGGGTGCCTTTGAAAGCCCCAGGGCATGGGAGGAAAGGTCCACATTGGCCAAGTCATTCATGTTCATCTGCATCAAGCTGCAGAACAAGGAGTATGTGATTAAGACCCCACACAGGACCAAGTTCAAGTTCCCTAGCTGCTAGAAGATCCATATTTCAAAGAAGCAAGGTTTTATCAAGATTAATGTGGATGAATTTGAAGACATGGTAACTGTGAAGCAGCTCATCCTAGACAGCTATCGGGTCAAACACTCCCCAGTCATGGCCCCCTGGACAAGTGGCAGGCCCTGTACTTATGGGGGCTCCCACTGGTTTGCCCCTCCTTATTCGCACCCACCAATAAAACCTGCTTCCTACCCCCCAAAATAAATAAATAATAATATTATTTATCTCACTTTTATATCATCTTTTAGTGTCTTTTTTGTGCATGTATTGTAATGCTTGTAATACATTGGTAAGTATACATAGTGGAAGTATGGGCTGAACATGTTTTGCTGATTAGAGGGGCACAATCAAAAAGCTGGTGACCACTGATTTGTACTGAGACTGACATGTCCAGAAGTCCATCCAACTTATGAAGAAGACATGTGGGTGGTGGCACAGCTTGGATTCTGTAATTCAAGACTGTAAAACATTTCTCACTCTATGTTTTATGACCTATAACACACGATTACATGAACTAGGGAAAGAGTTGTGCTTTAGAAAGTCAGATAAATGTATTTGCATTTCCATTATCAGGAAAAACTCCCTCCATCCTCACCCCTCAACTTCTAGGAAAAACAGGACTAGATTTAACAATCTTCCAATCAAGTTTGTTTTCTTTGTTACTTTCACCTGGTTCAGCATCTAAGTAAATCAACATTGCTAACCTATTAGTTGTGTTTTTTTGTTTGTTTGGTTTTGTTTTGTTTTGTTTTGTTTTTTTGAGACGAAGTCTCGCTATATCGCCAGGCTGGAGTATAGTAGTGCGATCTCAGCTCACTGCAACCTCCACCTCCTGGGTTCAAGCGATTCTCTTGCCTCAGCCTCCGGAGTAGCTGGGATTACAGGCAGGCACTACCACGCCCAGCTAATTTTTTTTTAATTTTTAGTAGAGATGGGGTTTCACTATGTTGGCCAGGATGGTCTCCACCTCCTGACCTCGTGATCTGCCCGCCTCGGCCTCCTGAAGTGCTGGGATTACAGGCATGAGCAACTGTGCCCGGCCACCTGTTAGTTTTTTTGGACCAAAGGGAATTTTTCAGAGTCAGGGAAGAATTTTGTTAGGATATTAAATGTGGGCAATATTTATTTTTAAGTCTACAGATCTAAAGTTACTTTTTTCAAGAACAAAAACACCTTTTGGTTTGCTCATAGATTGATTATTCCTAGTATATTATTTTAAAAGTGTACTTTATTTAAAAAAGTCCTACTTAATGCATAGAGTTATTGCAAAATATAAACAGGAGGCAAAAATGAAATGAGGTATAGATGTGTGCTAAACTCTGCTGTAGTAATAGACAACCTCCTAAATCTCAGTGAGTCAATGCACCCCTAATTTTTTTTTTCTCACTGCATGTCTAATGCAGCTTAGCAGGTGGAGCTCTGCTCAATGAAATCTCTCAAGGATTGTTAGAACAATGACCCCCAAAGATATCCACCTCGTAATCCTGGGAACCAGTGAATATGTTTCCTTACGTGGTAAAAAGATCTTTGCTGGTGTGATTACATTAAGGATATTGAAATAGGGAGACTATCTGGATTTTCCAGGTGGACCCAATGTAATCACAAGGGTCCTTACAAGAAGGAGGGAATAAAGTCAAAGGCAGTAGCAGAAGATGTGGCCCCAGAAGCAAGAGGTTGGAGTGATGTGAGGAAGGGGCCACAAGCCAAGGAATGCAGGCAGCCTCTAAAACTGAAAAAGACAAGGAAGTGGATTGTACAAATGAAAGCCTGCATACTTTATGTCTAAGTATTCAGAGGTTGTAAATTAAACCATACCCACAATCTCTGGCTTCGTCCTGACATGGGCCACGGTGCTTCCCAGAGACTGTCCTGCAACCTAGAGGTTGAAAGAGCCACAGTCTGCTAGCTTGAGTGGAAACACAGCTCTGCTTGGGCAGGCAGGGCAGATGGGGGTCCAGGCTCAGACAGCTGTGAGTGAATTCACCTGCCTGAGCCTGGGGCAGGGACTGACCTAGGTTAAGCTTCTCAGGGAGTTCTCAGCACTCAGTGCCTCTACCATCAAAGCAGAAGAATGTCACTGTCAAATGGCTTTGGGAAACCCTGCCTGTTAACTTCCCTGCCCACCTCCTTGGGGCTTCATAACTTATATTACACTATATAGTAAAGATTCTGACAGATCGTGAGATATAAAAACCTGCTTAGCTTTGTTTAACTCAGCATTTTCCACATGGAATACATTTTTGGGAAACCATCCTTTTTTTTCATAAGTCTTAGTAATATCCTTCTTTCATAAGTCAGAGTTCTTCAATGCACTTAAGGAACTGCTGTTTCTGTAAAGGTTTTTGGACCTAAAATGCAGAGCACTGAATGAATCATACTTCTTAGTTCCTGACACACGATTATCAGTGGTTCCTACAAGGACCCATTGTCATTCATTCATTCATTTATTCAGAGTCACATCAGGCACAGAAAGCACAGTATCTTAGGGCTCATGATACATTTAGGGGCCCAGGAAAGTGTTTTAATTTCTTGTAAGTCAGAAGTAAAAATGTACTTTTAGGGCAAAGAAATTTTTTTTTTTTTTAAATAGAGACAGGGTCTCACTATGTTGCCTAGGCTGGTCTTGAACTTCCAGCCTCAAGCAATCCTCCTGCCTTGGCCTCCCAAAGTGTTGTGATTATAGGTGTGAGTCACCATCCCTGGCCCAGATAAAATGTTTTAATACATAATATTAATATATTTATTTTTATACCAACACAGTTGTAAAATATGATTTTTAAATACTTTTCTAATGGAGGAAAGGACCCACGAAGGCAAAAGGGACTCGGGACTATGGAAATTGGAATGCAGTCATGCATTTATTTATTTCCTTTATTTTATATCCTAGTCCCATTGTCTCCAATCAGCAATACTTTTAATGAGTATGTTTATTTCTATTTGAATGTGTCTTTGAAAAGCTTATATTACTGATTTGCCATATTGTTTGTTAAGTTATATTATATTTTATATTGTTCTGTTTCTTGCGTTTTTCACTATGTACCATATTTTAAAATCAATTTCTACTGCTCTAATTATGTCCAACTAATTGCTTCTACCCTCAGCAAAATACTCTGTGGTGTGCCTGCACCACATTTTACCCATTTACTCTCCCAGTGATGCCATCTCCTTGCCACCATCATGCTGCAATGATCCATCATGTACATTTCCCTCTTGAGCCTGCCTGGGAATGTTTCCAGGATATGTGCTCACCAGTGGAATTTCTGAGTCAGAGGGCACCTGCGTACTTAATTTGGCTATGTAATGCTAGAAGTCTCTCCAAAATAAATGTTGTTTTCATATTTTCCTTTTCTGTGCTGGTCATGTTGGGGTTTGCTGTCGTTTATTTTAGCTTTATAAAATAAATTGGGTAATTCTTTTTTAAATCCTGGAACATTTTATATTGCATTGGAATTAATTGTTCTTTGCAAATGTGAGACTATAGGCAGTATGACTGCTTGATGCCAAAACCCATATATAGAGGCAATTCTTGAAAATATTTTCAGTTTCTTCCTTGGCTATTGGTTCGAGTAAATTTTTATGGTTCTCAATCTGATGTTGGCATCTAGGCAGGAATAACTAGGTCCATGAGACACAGACACAAAGATGTGTATTTTTTGGGTTTTGTTTATGACTTTGTGACTTGCTGTAATACCTTAGGAAGGCTCTCTGTGCCCATGGGTACTCAATTGCACTATTAATGGGCTTGAAATGATTGGTCTCTAAATGTATATGGCAAGAGTTCATTCTCTGCATGTCACGTAAGTCTGCTCTGGTCAATGAATAAGTCTTTCCCTCTCTTTTTATGATCTTTAATTTTTGCTTTTAAATTAACTATGATGTTTTGCACTTTTTGGCACTTAAAAATGTATACATAATATACATACATACCTTCAAGGATTTTTCTCCTCTGAAGAAGCCAAGGCTGGCAAATCACTTCTTATAAATCATGTAATACTTTTGGAGTCTGAATTATTCTGACTACCTGGAAAACATTGCTTTTTTTCTTCATAAAAGTCATTCCAAAACTGCACTTGAGTCACAGAACTGCCCTTTCCTGAATCCTGTTTCAGGAATTACTAGCTCAGAGAACATATACTCCTTTCTTCACTGATCACTGCAGCTAAGATTAGTACCTTTTCGAAAAAGAAGCTATAGGTAAGAATGATTTATGTGTTTTTCATTTCTTGAGCTCATTTGGCAAGTAATGTGATACAGATCCCTCATTTTAAATAAATCCACTGGACCTGCATTAGAACTTACAGAATTATGCAGAACGAGGCTCATGTGTCTTCTAAAGAGTTTTCAGTTGAATCTATCAAGAAATTATTCTTCCCTCCCCACTCAGAAAATGTACCACTAATTTTGGTAGTCACTGAGAGAATGAGATTTACTCTTCAGATATTAATGTTATAACTCATATTGCTGGAATATAACTATTTTGTAACAGAAAAGATATGACAGTTGGATAGTGGGATCCAAAATGACTCAGAGGCCAGTTTCTTCTTTCCCTGACATTTTCCAAAAGTAACCTAAAATCCTCATGTTTAAGGAAAGTTTCCAGATGAACTTCATATACCTAATTTGGGGGAAAAATGTACAATGTCCGTGTTCTAATTTTAATTGGCTACAATGGGAGATTACCTTCCCGTTGTATTGGTGGACTGAAAAAAAAATTGAATTTGCTTATACCTGACTGATGGTGTCTTTTTGTATCATCGAGAGTTTGGTGCTTTAATCCAGTAATTTATCCAACAAGCATTTATTAGCCTTTATTCTATGCCAGAGAGACAGAGGTGAACAATAACAACCACAAAAAACAGTCTCTGCCTTCCTCAAGCTTACATCTAATGCAGGAAGTAGGCAGCAAACAAAGAAATCATCAAGGGCTATTAGGGTTCCCTGGGGTTGGTGTGTAGAGAATGGCATATAATGTGGGAGAGGAGAAGAAAGAGAAATGGCGGCTTGGATGAGGTAGCCATGGAGATGATGACAGATTGGGTATATCATTTGAGACAGAGTGACAAAGACAGATCTCCAGTAAACTCTATGTGTATGTCTTAGGTCAGGCTCCCTGGGAACAGATTGAGATGGAGATTTGGGTGTGAGGTTTCTTGAGGAGAGCCCTTGGGATGCCTGTACAGGAGCAAGGGGTGCAAGGTGGGGGAGACAAAGTTGAACTGCACGAACAGGAGAGGCCTCAGGTGATCTCAATGGAAAAGCAAAAGCTGGGATGGCCCTTCAGATATGCCCCACATTGAAGCAAGGAGAGAGTAGGTCTTGGTACCCACCGCATTGACAGTTCATTGGAAATGGGCGGCTTCCAGAGAGAGGACAAGGCTGCTCCTTTCACAGGAGGGCAACCCCTTTGGAGGGACTCACCTGGGAGCTGGAAGAGCTCATACTCTCCTTCTCCAGCTGGAGAAGCGAGTGCATAGGTCCTGACGGCATTGGGTGGCACACCACACAGAGTGGAGATGATGCTCTGTTCTAACCCAGCCTGTGAAATGCCACTCTGAAATTCTAGGTTCTTCAATTTTCTTGAGCATCAGAATCATGTGAGAAGTTTGTGTTAGGTGCAGATTCTTAGATCCAGTCTCCCTGGAGATTGATTCAGAGGTCTGTGTTGTGACCAAAGAATCTTCATTTTTAATGTGCTATCTTCAGCTATTCTGATGGTGGAGTCTGCAGAAAACACCATGGGAAACAAGTCCTGTGGTATGCAGAATTAAGAAGCCACCAAGACCTCTCACCTGTGTTGCACAAGACCTGCATAATCCCAGGACGGTGAATTTGGTGGATTTTACCCCCATGATTAGATTATGTTAACAAGCATAATTCCTCTTAAATTAGGGAGATTATCCCAGCAAGCCTGGAGCCTGACCTAATCACATGAACCCTTCCTCCCCACTCCTTCCCTCTCCTTCCTTCCTTCCTTGCTTCTTTCCTTCCTTCTTTCCTTCCTTCTCTCTCTCCCTCTCTCTCCCCTTCCTTCCATCCTTCCTTCCTTCTTTCTCTCTCCTTCCTTCTTTCCTTCCTTCCTTCTCCCCTCCCTCCCTCCCTCC
>NW_012101010.1:356506-398019 GCF_000951045.1 Mandrillus leucophaeus
TTTTTTTTTTGTAGAAATGGGGGTCTGACTGTGTTGCCCAGATTGGTCTCAAACTCCTGGGCTCAAGCGATCCTCCTGCCTTGGTCTCTCAAACTGCTGGAATTACAGATGGAATTCACAGTATCCAGCACATGAACTCTTTAAGAGGAGAGTGTTTTCTTTAACTGACGGCAGAAGAAGAGATCAGAGGTTAGAAGTACAAGGAAGATTCAATGTGCTGTTGCTGGCCTGAAGATGAAGGGATGACAAGGAACGAAAGCAGTCTTTAGGAACAGAGAGTGGCACTTGCCTGGCAGACAGCAATGAAATGGGCACCTCAGGCTACAGCTGCAAGGAACTGGATTCTACCAATGGCAAGAATAATCTTGGAAATGAATTTTCCTCAGTGTCAGCCCAGCAGATACCTTGATTTCATCAGTGGGATATCAGAGCAGAGAGCCCAGCCACTCTGTGCTGGACATGTGATGGACAGAACTGCAAGCTGATAAATGAGTGTTGTTTTAAGCCACTACATTTGTGGCATTTGTCATGCATCAGTAGAAAATTAATAGAAAAATCATTGTGTTAAGCACATCTTGGAAACAGAAGAGAGAAGAAGTAAAGAGATTCAGTTCTGCCACTAGTTGGTCCAGGTGAGAGCAGACAGGAGAGGGAGCTCCCTCTCAGGTTCTCCCTGGTCATGGACATGATATGCCACCCTGCCTCCCTCATGGGTTTGTTGGGAGATTCAAATGAGGTATAAATATAAGACAGGAAGAACAGAATCTTTATGAAAATATGAGTTCAGGGACTTTTATAAGATTCTACTTTATTGTGCATCCAAAGATATACAAAAAGTACTTTTCTTAAAAAAAAAAACATATATTTTTTTTCTGTTTTAGAGACAAGGTCTCCCTATCTCTTCCAGGCTGGAGTGTTGTGACGTGATCATAGCTCACTACAGCTTGGAATTCCTGAACTCAAGGGATCTCCCTCCTCTGCCTCCCAAAGTGCTGGGATTACAGGCATGAGCCATGGTGCCAGGCCCAGAAAGTACTTCTCTATGGTAGTATTAAAAGAAACAGAGCACCACCCTACACACTGGGGCTTGCTGCTGAGTGCCCACAGAATATGGCTGGCCAATGAGGTTGGATTCAATGTAGGCCTGGAGCCTGAGGCGACTCCTCTTTTCTCCTTGTGAGCCTGGATCAATGGAACAAGGTGAGTGGGCAACAGGGAGTGTAATCTAATGTATGAGTCAGGATCTAGTCAGGAAAGCAGAAACCACATTGGCTACTACAACAGAGAGAAGATAATGTGAGGTATCGGTGTTGGAGGGCTAAAGGAGCAAAGGGAACACCGGTGTGAACAGAGAAATAACCACAGGAAGTAGCTACTGCCCCACAGGGCTGTGGGAGCAAAAGGAAGTTGCTGGGATTATTAGAATCTAGAAATTTCGAGGAGGAGCCTCTTGGAGCTGGGATGCAGATTCCTGGGGAGGAAGCCGTGTCCGGGTGGTGCTGGCACCACTGCGAGGGTAAAATGAGGCTGGCTCCGGGTATGTTGACAAAAGCTGGAGTCTGCAACAAGTGTCCTGCTAATCTTGCCGTCTCTCTAGTGCCCCCTATTGGCAGGACCGAATAGGGTAGCAAGCAGGCCAAAGAACAGAGTTTTTGGTTTTTTTTTTGCCAAGTTCAGCCGGAGCATCGCAAAGCAGTTTATGAAAGGCAGGTTTGGAGATGAGAAACAATACTTTAATAACCAGCACAGGTGGTTTCCAGTGCAAACCAGAGAAGCCCAAGCTCATCTGAAGGGCTCTAACAGTGGCAGGAAATGGGAGGTGGGAGGGCTGGCTTATTTTAAACTCCCTCTTTGCTATACAAAAGATCTAAGATCTCAAGGCATCTGAAAGGCAGCTTTCTCACAATAGTAACCCTGGGGTGGAGATGGAGAGGTGGGCGGTGGGACTGGAGAATACCTGTTAGTATGTGTCATAAGAACCATATTCTCCAGCTGAACTGGGCTCATGGTCTCAGCTTTTGCTTCTCTAGCAAGGGTACTTGTAAGGTACTTGAAAGGTGTTTAGGGAAAATATTTTCATGTTAAAAAGATGAGCAATTGTACCATCTTGGGTCCGTTGAGAGTACAGTGTTAATATGGAATGAAGTACAAAATTTATTTTTAAAGATAATGTTTGAGATGTCAAATCCAATGTATATTTGCAGCTGGCCACTTAAATAATCTCTCATCCTTCCAGAGTCCTTGAAAAAGTTTGGGAAGCATTCCTAGTCACATTATCTGTCACCTACATTCTTAAAAAATGCTCATGGAGGGGTCTTTTTGTCAGGAAAGAACTATTTTTAGGATTTTCTTGTTTGTACTTAAAACTAAAATGTTTTAAAAAATTACAAATATTAAAACAGTATTAAAGCCTTTATGTTAAATTTAGCAATCTTGTTAGACTTTTTATAAAGCGAACAAAACAAGACCAATCACCTTTAATTGGCCTCAGATTAATGTTAGGGTAACTCAACATTAACAGATTAAGTTCCCCTAAACATTGTTCCCACTTACAAGATTAATTAAATTTCCTTAAACATTTGAAACTACACTTATACATACAATTTAATTTTTGTTAAGTGCTTCAAATGCCTGACAAGGAAAATTTATGACTTAACAAGCAAAATCTTTCTAAGTACTTAGATTAACTCTTGTACATTCAATAAATCATATTTATAAAGTATAGTTACCCTTTTGTTCTCTTAAATAGTAAATGCTGTTTAAATATTTGTTCAAGATTACTTATGCTCTTTAACCTAAAATTAGAAGTCAAAGTCAATTACACTTTTCAAATGAAAGTCACAAAGCTAATCCATTGGATTTTCTAATCTGCTATATTCTCAAAAACCTTTAATTAAGCCTTTAAGTTGTCCTAATGAGTACAGATCTGATTGCCAGAGCGAACATAATGCTATTAGTTTTTTAAGTTTTTGATTTGCTTCTTCATCTTTATTCAATTCTAATCTTTTCCAGACTTGAAAAGGCAGTTACACAAGTACAGGGAGCAATTGTACCATCTTGGGTTGGTCCAGAGTACAGAGTTAACTGCTCCTGACTGTGATGTCTTTGGGATATAGAACAGGGCCCAGACCTGATGGCTCTATGCTCCCTGTACCACGGATGATCGTGTTGGACCATTCTTATGACATTTGTGAGGATGGAGTTTTGCAAGTCTCTCCTGGGCTCCATTTAATAAATGTGTTTGCTGGCAGATTCAAGTCTCTATTTTTTCATTTTCTCCTCTTGTCTGACATTTTAATGACTCCTCTTGTCTGAGTCTGGTCATAATGTAAAGACGTTTTAATTTCTCATCTTCTGATCTTCCAGCAGAGCATTATACTCTTGCTAGTAGATGTGAAGGTTGATTATATAAATTGAATCATTCTTGTTATACCCAACTGTATTAGTCCATTTTCACACTGCTATAAAGAAATATCTGAGACTAAGTAATTTATAAAGGAAACAGGTTTAATTGACTCACAGCTCCTCATGGCTGGGGAGGCCTTAGGGAACTTACAATGATGGCAGAAGGGGAACCAGGCACCTTCTTCACATGGCGACAGGAGAGCAACTGTGAGCGAAGGAGAAGAGCCCCAAAAACCATCAGATCTTGTGAGAACTCTCTCACTATCACAAGAAGAGCATGAGGGAAACTGCCCCCATGATCTAGCCACCTCCCACCAGGTCTCTCCCTCGACATGTGAGGTTTACAATTCAAGATGAGATTTGGGTGGGGATGCAGAACCAAACCATATCACCAACTAAATCAGAGTTGAGGGCTGGGTGAAAAGTACTTGGATCATATAGTATCTGCTCCAATAATTAAATTTTCCACAAGCCCAGCTGATGAAATGGCCTGCTGTAACCCTGTGATCGGTTTTACCTAGTAACTGCCTAAACAAAGGACACTAAGACTACTTCTGTCACTCACCAGTCAGAGCTGGCCAGCTCCCAGAAGCTTCTTCAGTGTCAGTGAGAGTTTTTTTCAAAACAATATGTAACAGTTGTCTTTCTGATAAAACTTCCAACCTTCTCTTTGTTCTTTGGACATACTGAAGACCCCCTGGTCTGTGTGTCTGCCCTGAATTGCAATTGTTGCTTCCCAATGAAATATTTTAGATTTAGAGATTTGTCTCTATATTTCATTTGACTCCAACAAAGTGGATACCAGATGGAGGTCCATGCTGGAAAATATCTCCAATCCCTCCTTTGTGATACAATCTGCAGCACAAATAATCAATTCTTCCACCAGGCAAATGAGCCAATGCATTTGCTGGCGGAGCAGGGAGAAACACGAGTCAGCGTCTTTCTCCCACTCTCACTTTTCTTCCTGCAGGATATGAAATTTGTGCTAACCAGAAGGGGGCAGAAGAGAATATGGGGCTTGGGCTCTAAAAACACCTCTTGATATATCCCAGGAGGGATAAAATAGATATGAAGTTGAACCTTGCTTCCATAACTTAAGAAAAGTGTGACTGGGGAAAGGTTTCTAACCGCCGAACCCTATTTTCTCAACTTTAAAGTACCTAACTTGCAGCATAATTATCATCACAGAGATTACGTACATAAAGCAGACAGCATCCGGCCTGGCATATAGTTCATTATAACTGCCAGTTTATCGATTCATCTATATAGTATAGTCTGCATCTATCTTGTTCCATGGTGCTATCTCCACCACCAAGCACAGGGCTCAGCACCAGGATTTGTTGAATGACTCTTCCTCTCCATGACAATATCTGGGCCACTGTTCCTCAGCTGCAAGAACTGTTGATGTTAGAGGCAGCTTATATCTGAATGATTTACCTGGGGCCGTATACGGAGCATTGGTGTTAAGTGGGTGTTGTGATTGTTTTGCATAATGTGTGTTTATGCTCTTGGATAGGAGGGTAAAGCCATAGTCATGGATGTAAGGAGTGAAGTCATACCTGAAGGGTGAGATTATGCATGGCATCATCAACTAGGCAAGGGGCCTGTACACCAGAATTGCATGGAAAATTTGTAGGTTAGTAACATCAAGAGGATGTTCCTTTTCTGTTCTTCAGCAGAGAGAGATGAGGATGATGAAGGGAGGAGTTATGAGAAGGATGATACCCTTCATGTGGGGACAGGTTAAGAGCCGAGAAAAAAGAGATCCCAGGCTTTTGGAGCCAGGACATAGTTGTCTCAGATGGCAATTAGAATAAGGTAGGACTGGGACTCAGAAAGTGGCTCCCTAGAGTTAGGAATCATATAAACTGACCAGGGATTCTCAACCTCATCACTATTGACATAATTCTTTGTTGCAGGGGTCTATTCTGAGCATTGTTGGAGGGCTAGCTGCAGCTCTGCTGTAGGTAATATAGCAGGGAGACATGGGATGCTCTACTCACTGGAGACCAGTAGTACCTACCCAGTTGTGACTGTCAAAAATGTCTCCAGACATTGCCAAATGCCCCCTAAAGGAGCACTGGTTGAGAACTACTTACCCAAACTTTTCTTATGTTGTCTATATTTACTTCCTCTGTGTGCCCCTTGGCATTTTGCAAAGTCTTTTTGAAAGTTCTTTCCTGTCTTAAGTGTGTTAAAGGGTAAGGAAATGTCTCTTGGATATGCGTAAACCAGGTCCTTAAAGAAAGAACAAGCAGGCCTTGGCAGCTGCTGGAGTTGGTGTCGTAGGAATCAAAGTGGAAGAATCTTAAAGGAAAATGAAACTCAGAGCTGTTTCCCACCTGGAGATCTCTTCAAAGAGTTTGACGCTTTAAGAAGGCATGGTAGTTTTGCTTATGTTGTTCTTCCTATGAGTTTCTGGATTTTTTCCCTATAAGGCAGGTGCATATCTAAGCAGTTCTGAATAAATGCCATATCCATTTACTGAGGCCTAATTAAGGACCTAATTAAAGGCGAGTTTCATAGTGTTTAGCTGGTAAAAGTTTAACTGGGAAAGAAAATACAAAGGGTAAAATACAAAGGGTAAAGAGTAAAACTATCTAGGGTAAAAGCCCAAGAAATGGACATGCAATATACTTTATGATCTTTCCAGTTATATCAGAAATTAAGGGAGAATGACGGTGTAGTTTCCTAGGGCCTAAGCATCTGGAAATGTTTTCCCCTTGTTTTTATGGGCACCATGGTTGACTCACAAGGGACTCCCTCTCTTGGCATCTTTTACATGGAATGCTAGTTGCAACTTGTTGACGCAGATAAAACTTACAAATCTTTCTATTTCCAACACTTTCCTTCCCTTGTCTTTTGAAATAATCTATCTAGTCACCAATATGCAACCCAGTGGAACAATAGAACATGGTGGCCTGCAAAGCAATTGCAAAGTTTTGGAAAACTTCCCAGTGCAGGTATCTTTGCACAAGTGACAACCCAATAAATGTATGTTCCCAGGGCTAATTTCCATTTCTGTAATGTGAGATACTGTGGGATAGGCAGGGCTGTTGCTAGGAGACAGTTCATATTAGTTCAAGAAACATGATTAAATAAGGCAAGGGAGTAGGCTAGATGCTGGATAGGGGAAGAAATCACTTTTGGGAACATACTCGTTTTTGCAAGGAAGTGAAGTCAGGCATGAATGTAACTCTGATAATGCTTTAATACTTTGTAGATGGACAAAGGCTATAGGAGGAAAGAGGAGGGAGAGACTTATTTCTGGTCCAGAAGTGTGTGGGTTGGTTTCATGGAGGAGAAGTCATGAACTGAGTCCTGAAGTTTATGTA
This sequence comes from Mandrillus leucophaeus, assembly GCF_000951045.1. NCBI lineage: Eukaryota > Metazoa > Chordata > Mammalia > Primates > Cercopithecidae > Mandrillus > Mandrillus leucophaeus. The sequence continues at coordinate 363,247 of NW_012101010.1, forward strand.
GGATTTTGACAGATGCAGATGGCTGGATGTGGAAGGGTGCTATAGCAGGGAAGAATAGAATAGTATGAGCAAAAGAACAGAGATGAGGAGTAGGGTATGTTCTGGGACTTAAGCATGGCTAGGGTTTAAGATATGTTAAAGGTAACAGTAGGAGATAATGCTGGAAAGACACATAATAGATGTTCTATAAATAAATAACCACTACATGAATAAAGGAAAGGTAGGCTGTAGTCAAATTCAGAAGCGTTAAATGCCAACTTAAGGGGTTTGAACTTTCATCTCTAAGCAATGTGGAGAAGTTGGTATTGACAATGTTTGATCAGGAAAGCAACATCAGATTTGTATTTTAGGAAGATTAATTTAGCAAAAGAAAGTTGCATGGATTCTAGCAGGGTTTCTAAAATATGTTAAATGCAACACTAGTGGCATAGAGGGTGATTTTACATAGGCAGTGTAGGCTGACACCCAGGCAGGAAGAGCCAACAGAGCCCTACTCCTTGTTCATGTTGCCTCCATCATTCTGGGTTGTTAAATATTTTAAATATGACCACTAGGTATACAGACACATTTTAAAATGTTGATAATTATATTTCTATGTGCATTTGAAAACTACTGTAAAGCCAGGCACAGTGGTGTGTGCCAGTAGTCCCAGCTACACAGGAGGCTGAGACAGGAGGATCCCTTGAGTTGAGTTCAATCCAAGGACTCAAGGGTTTTTAAAATAATTTTAAAAGTTATATATTTAAAAAACAAATGTGAAAAAACTACTTTGTAATATAAAATTTTCCTTTAAAATATTTGTTTAAGAAGAAAAAGTTAGCTAATTTAGAGAAAAAAATTAAGAGAATAGGTGGATAAGCAAAAACCCTGAAGTGGGTATGTAAATGACTAAAGCTTGGGAAGCACTGGGTCAGAGGGGCAAGACAGTAGCGGACTGGTTATTGGTTAACAGCCATTTGATTCACCTCTGTGCAGGCAGCTCAAATAAGTTTGCAGGGCTCAGCTTACCCCAAACTTAATGTCTAGCCTTTTATCTTCACTGGTGCATGAAAACTTCGGTCAGAGGATTAGGGAGCAACATGGAGAAAATTTGTAGGACAAGAGAAGTCCCAAAATACCAGGACAGGCCTTTTTATTGTGGGAAGACAAATGCTACTGTTACCGGTTGAGGGTGTCCAGGTTCTTGGCATCTCGAACAAAGAACTGGACAAAATGCACAAACAAAACAAGGAAAGAACGAAACAACAGAAGCAGAGATTTATTGCAAATAAAAGCGTACTCCACAGGGTGGGGGAGGGCCCGAACATAGGGGCTCAAGAACCTTGTGACAGAATTTTTTGGGGTTTAAACACCCTCTAGAGGTTACTTGGTGTGTGTATGCCCTATGTAAATGAAAAGGATGAAGTAAAGTTACAAAGTCATTTACTCAGCATAGGCTCTATGTAAATGGAGAGGATATTTCCTTTCGTACTTGAAATGTTTCCATTTGATTTAGTTCTAGGAAGTCCTTATGTTTCCTGGTCTCCAAACTCTATTCTACTGTCTGATTATGATCCTCTTAGAGTGAATTTGTGGGGAAGACAGGAAGCTAGGAAAAATAGTCTTTAGTCTCTTCTTTCCCGGGGTAACTGCTCACCCAGGAAACCATAACCCAAATATGGTTGGAGGTCATACGGGCTTCTATGTACATAGACTACTTCTCCAAGCACACACAAGAAGCCTATAACTGTGGTTGCCTCTGGGGCAGGGACAGTCATGGGAAAGGACTTTTTTTAAAACTGCATTTTGATTTATACCTTTTATATCCTTTATGGTATGCTTCTATTTTCTGTTTAAAATATAAATTTTTAAAAATGTAAATTAAAGTACCACAGGCTCAAATCAAAAAGTTTGTTAAAGCCTGTAATTCTATTTCTGTTCATATTTTGAGCATTTCTTTCTAGTTTTTTCTCTACTTGTACATGCATATATTTGATAAAGTGGAGATTGTGCTTTGTAAATAGTTTTGTACCTTCTTTGACCATTATGGTATAATAATATCTTCAGTGTTTTCCCATATTACATGTATTCCAAATTCTCTCCAATATTTTTTCCATTTGGAGGGATGTACCATAATTTAATCATTCCTAATATTGAATTTTAGGTTGTACCCAGTATTTTGGACAGCTAGTAACGTTGTTAGAAATACCCTCTTTATTAATAGAGGTATTTGTGTGGTGCCTTTTGTCATCTCCTGTACTGTTTAACTCTTGTATTATTTACCATTTGGCATATGAATGAATTATCCATTATCAAAGCAGATTGTAAACTCCTTGAGAAAAGAAGTCATACTTACACCAATTGTTGTTTTTTTTTAAAGACCACCTAATGATCACTAAAGATTACCTAACAGTTCAATTAAAAACAAGTAAAAACTAGTGAAGAAATCTCTGTAGACTTTAAGCATAGTTTCTCAAGCAAAAAGGAAAAAAATCAGCCAGGAGCAATGGTGCATGCCTGTAATCTCTGTACTTTGGGAAACCAAGGAAGGAAGATCACTTGAGCCTAGGAGTTCAAGACCAGCCTGGGGAACATGGTAAAATCCCATCTCTACTATAAAAAAAAGAAATGCAAAAGTAATGACATGGCATGGTATCATGCATTTGTAGTTCCATCTACTAGAGAGGCTGAGGTGGAAGGATCATTTGAGCCTGGGGAGGTCGAGGCTGTAGTGGGCCATGATCGCACCACTATACTCCAGCCTGGGTGACAGAGCAAGACACTCTCTCAAAAAACAAACAAACAAACACAAACAAACAAACAAACAAAAAACAAAAAAAAGGAAATAGTTTTTTAAAAAGCACAGCCCCTACTTATTTTTTCATTTCAAAAATGATGTTACATATCTTTTTTAAAATTATACTTTAAGTAATTAAAGAAAATTACTTATAATCTTACTACCCTGATATTTGTTTAGATTGACACTTTATTGTGTATCTAATTTTTAATATATATTTCTTTATTTAAAATAAAATGCAGATCATTCAGTACAAACTATTCATAACTTGCTCTTTGTACATGCAAGGAAACATTCCTTAATATCCTTACATATTTTAAGACTCTCATTTATAATGGTGCATATGGCCTTTTATCCTAGTGCTGCATTTTTAAAATCAATTGTAAGTGGAACTTCATTGGAATGTACTTAATTTTAATTCTTCTCAAATATCTTTTCATAAAAATTGTGCCAATTTTTATGAAAAGACTGCTTTTATTACAGTGTAAGGCATCCTCATAAAGCAAGGGGAGGCGCACCCCTACCTCCCCCGTATAAGATAGTGTTTGTTTCATTCACTTATCACCAATATTCTTTAAGCCTTTGCCAATTTGGTAGGTGAAAAATAGTACATAATTATAATTCCAAATTATTTAGCAGTTCATTTGAATTTTATCATATTTTCATACTTAATACAAATATGTTTCTCTTATGTAGAATTCAGGATTATGTTATTTGTGTATTTTTATTTATGTTTTCTTATTGATTTGTAAGAGATGTTTATATAACAAGGATATTCATATTTTGCATTCTGTAAATATTTGGAAATTTTCTTTTAGAGATGTTAAACATTATTCATTTTTACTGTAAAAAAAAGCACAGCCTCATTGAAATATAATTTACATGCCATAAAATTCACCTTAAACTTTACATTTCAGTGTTTCTTTTTTTTTTTTTTATTATATTCACAAAGTAGTGCACCCATCAACGCTAATTCTAGGATATTTTCATCACTCCCCCAAAGAAACCATATACCCATTAGCAGTATTGTCTCTATGGATGTTCCTATTCTGGCCTATTCTACATACATTTAACTTCAGTAGAATCATGCAACATGTGGCCTTTTGTGACTGGCTCCTTTCACTTAGTGTGATTTTTTTTGAGGTTTGTTCATCTTGTAGCATATATTCGGAAAGCATTTTTTCAAAAACCACTTATCTTCTTCATTTGAAAAAATACAACTTCTAGATAGCTCCCGACAGGCACAGCAACCATGCATTCCTCCCAGAAAAGTACCTTTTCTCAGCCTTGCTTTATGGGGTAAATTCTGGTTTCTTTTCTTAGCTACCCTTCTGTCCTCTCCTCTCTCCTCCCCTCCCCTCCCTTTCTCTGCTCTCTCTCTCTTCTTTCTTTCTTATGGAAAATAACGATCTTCCTTTTCTTCATTGTTCTCCAGGTCTCAGTGTTACTGAAAAAGGGGTCTCATCCCAGACCCCAAGAGTGGGTTCTTGGACCTTGCGTAGGAAAGAGTTCAGGGTGAGTCACAGAACGTAGTGAAGTTAAGAGTTTAGTGGAGACTGCTTTTATTACAGAGTAAGGCATGCTCATAAAGCAAGGAGAGGAACACCCCTACCTCAAACATAATGTTTGCTTACATAGGATATTAAGGTTAAGAATAATGTGCTTTATTATAAAGGCTTGTGATCAGCTTGTGACAGGCTATTAGGATTTTCATCTGTTGTGTCACTATTGATTTCAGCAAGAATTTATGGGTGTACTATTATTTTTAAAGCAAAAGTTATTCTTAAACTAAGAATGCTATTTATTCTTAAAATGTCAGGACATTTCCTTAAGTTCTGGGTCTTACTTAGCGAGCATTGTTAACTCATTCCCTCAACCACAACCATCTTGTGACCAAGAGTGCCTGACTTCCTGGGAATGTCACCCAGTAGATTTGGCTTTATTTGGCCTTTATCCAGATGAAGTCATTCTGGTTAGGATACCTCTGACATTAGTACATCTTAACTATCATGTCCTTTACCTCATTCCCCATTTTTGCTCCAGGCCTCATTTCTTCCAGGCTAATTAAAACACACACACACACACACACACACACACACACACACACACACACACACACAAAATCTCTTTTTTTAGCAGAAAGCTTTCTCTTCTGTATCTGCTGACTAATCATAGGGATTTCCTTTTCTGGGCATGACAGTGAAGAGTTTCCTCTCTGGATAATGTTATGTGAAGGGCAGGTAAGCACTTTTAGTGCAAAAAGCCAGAATTTTCTTTTCTTTTCTTTTCCCTTTTATTTTCTTTCTTTTCTTTCTTTCTTTTCATTCTTTTCCTTCCTTTCTCCTTCCTCCTTACCCTTCCTTCCTTCCTTCCTTCCTTCCTTCCTTCCTTCCTTCCTTCCTTCCTTCCTTCCTTCCTTCCTTCTTCTTTTTTGAGACAAAGTCTCACTCTGTTGCCTAAGCTGGAGTGTAGTTGCTCAATCTTGGCTCTACCACCTGGGTTCAGGTGATCCTCCTGCCGCAGCCTCCCGAGTAGCTGGGACTATAGACATGCGCCACCACACCTGGCTATTTTTTGTATTTTTAGTAGAGATGGGGTTTTACCATGTTGGCCAGGCTGGTCTCAAATGCCTGACCTCAAGTGATCCACCCACCGTGGCCTCCCAAAGTGCAGGAATTGCAGGTGTGAGCCACTGAGTGCAGCCAAAAGCCAGAATTTCTTAAATAATCTTGAAATATGCATTTATCCAGTCATGGATCTATACAATACTCTGTGGAATATAAACATGAATAAAACCAAAGACCTGCTTTGCTGGATTATATTCTAACAAGGGATCTCAAACATTCTCACATATTTCTTCATAGCTGTTTATTGGACTACACTCCTAGATAGCAAACCCCTCAAAGGCTGGAACCATCTGTTAACCTTCCCAGTGCCTACAATACTTTGCATAAAATGGCCATATTTTTTAGGATGTCCTACAGGAAGTGCACATAATCTGCTGAGGAAAGTCACAGGAGGGATGGATTTCTTCTGGCTGGAGAAATCCAAGAAGGCTTCATGGAGAGCATGGTTTCTGTGTCAGGCTGTGAAGGATGAGTAAGATCCAGGCATGAAGAGCTGAAAAGAGAATTATAGGAAAAAAGAAAATGTACAGACACGAAATAGTGTGAGGCATGGAAAGGGAACCTTGAGTAAAGTTAATGACGAGTTTGAAATAGAGTTTGAAATAGAATGAGGAACATTGAAAAGGATCTCATCAGGTGGCCTTACCTTCTGAGTAAGGAAAGAAACAAGGTTGTCTTCAAGAAAGGAAAGGAATAGGAGTGGAATGTGGGTCTAAAGGAGTGTGGAGAAGGTTTGGCTGTAGGATGCGGGTTAGACACTCAAAGACATTAAGATATGAGGTCTTGTAGGCCTGGCGTGGTGGTTCATGCTTGTAATCCCAGCACTTTGGGAGGCCGAGGCAGGCAGATCACCTGAGGTCAGGAGTTTGAGACCTGGGAACTCGAACATGGGGAAACCTCGTCTCTACTAAAGATACAAAAATTAGCCAGGCATGATGGCAGGTGCCTGTAATTCCAGCTACTTGGAAGGCTGAAGCAGGAGAATCGCTTAAACCCGGGAGGCAGAAGTTGCAGTGAGCCAAGATCATGCCACTGCACTCTAGCCTGGGCAACAAGAGTGAGACTACATTAAAAAAAAAAAAAAAAAAAAGATATTGAGATGTTAGTTGGTCATACAAATGGAGATACCTACAAATAGTAGACATTCAGTTATAATTCAACTAATTTATTTGGTAGAGTGTTATGTACAATGTTTTACATTTTCATAATTTATATTCTATTAAAAATTAAAATATAGTATACATTCATTTCTTCATCTTCTAGCTGACAAATCTTATTTAAATATTATTTTAAACTCTAGGGACACAACAGTGAATACAGTAGACAAGATTCCTGCATTTTTGAACATGTCCATTCTAGCTGGGGGAGACAGAAAAAAAGTAACAGAAACAGAAATGTGTGTAATAGTGGCAGAAACAAGTATAATTAAACATCATTAATGCAAAACTATTCAAAATAATACATGAACATAAATAATGACTATTTTCTAGCTAACTAGATCACCAACTGTTTTCTGACACAGATATTCAAAAATTCGAATATTCTGAATTTAAAGCCTAGCTTCTCTAGAAGAGAAGTCAAATTAATAAGGTTTTATTGTTATCAAGGTGTCAGAGGCGCGTGAACCAGAACAACTCCATCTTAAATAGGAGCTGGGTAAAATGAGCCTGAAACCTATTGGGCTGCATTCCCAGGTGGTTAAGGCATTCTAAGTGACAGGATGAGATAGGAGTCAGCACAAAATATAAAACCTGATAAAATAGCACAAAATATAAAACCCGATAAAACAGGTTGCAGTAAAGGAGACAGCCAAAATCCACTAAAACCAAAATGGTGACGAGAGTGACCTCTGGTCGTCCTCACTGCTACACTCCCACCAGCCCCATGACAGTTCATAAATGCCACAGCAACGCCAGGAAGGTACCCTATATGATCTCAAAAGGGGAGACATGAATAATCCACTCCTTGTTTAGTATATCATCAAGAAACAACCATAAAAATGGGCAACCAGCTGCCCTCGGGGTTGTTCTGTCTATGGAGTAGCCATTCTTTTATTCTTTTACTTTCTTAATAAACTTGCTTTCACTTTGCACTGTGGACTCGCCCTGAATTCTTTCCTGCATGACATCCAATAACTCTCTCCTGGGGTCTGGATCTGGACCCCTTTCCTGTAACAAAGGCAGAAAGTTATTTAGCAAAATATGAAAGGCAATTTGAAAATGTCTGGGACACTTAAACCCAAAACATATTTATAATTAATTTCCAGATAATCATGCTGAGTCAGAAAGTCTTGGTAACAATAGATAACACTGTAATTTTTTCCTCTTCAGTTTGTTTATGTGCATATTTAGATGTGTAAGATGCAAAGATATATGAGACTACTGTTACTTTTTTACTTTTACTTGCAAAGAGCCTATAGGAGGAAACAGATATATCAGAAAGGTAACAAAATACACTACGTGATACTGGTTCCAACTACTGAGGAGAGTGTGTGGAGCCTTGCCTTGAGGAGAGGCTTCACCAATGTCATAAATAACTTCTGAACTTGGCTTTGAAGTGAGCTTCTTCTGCTCGGGTAAGAAAGAACTACATTGACAAAGGTGAGGAGGAAGTAGACATAGAGAAAATGAACTAATATTTGAAGAGTTCTAAACACACTATTTGGTACACAGTAGGTACATATTTGTTCAGTGACTAGGCATCCTTGTTAGGAAAATGTCATTGTAGCCATTTTGCAGATGAAGAAACCGAGGCACAGAGAGATTGTCCAAAGTCATGTAGCTAGAAGTTGTGGAGTTAAATATTGACTCCCAAGTTGTCTGCCTAACAAGCTTATGTTCTTTCCCTTGTCCAGATGTGTGGTGAAAGTGCTCACATGTGGTTTAAAGTATCAGATGCCTAGGTGAGGAAGTGAAAAGGGGTTTTATGGCCAGAGGTAAACTTAGAAACACAAGTCAGAATGGACTATAGCAGTCCTTAAGATGACATTCTAGGGAACATGGAAGGTCATTTAAGGAAGCTACCAAAGATCTTAAAGTAGGGGAATGATGTCATCAGTCTGTCTTTCAGGAAGATGAATGTAACAGGATGGAACCTGCAGACAGGGGTAGATGCGGGAGTGACGAGCGTAGGCTGTTGGAGGAGTTAGGAAACGCTATTGCTCAGAGCTAATATGGATGAATATGAGACTGAGCGAGGATAGTGGCAGTGGAAATGGAGAAGAAGAGGCATAAGGGCTGAAAACATATCAGAGGAAGATACACCACCAGTCATTGACCAAATGGATTAGAGGGAAGGGAAGGGGTGCAAGATGGTGCTGGCATTGCCAGCCTCGTTGAATGATGATGCCCTTAGCTGAAACAAAGGATGAAAGAAAATGCAGTCAGTGGGCAGAAGATAATATTTTGGACATTTTGAGTGAGACATCTAAAGTGAGATGTATAATGGACAGGGGGAGCTATAAGATGAAAACATAGAAGAGCAACTGGAATAAGAGAATGCTGGGAATCATCAGCCTCTAAGGGACAGCTGAGGTCGGAAGGATGAGAGGACCAGGGAAAGGTGTAGGAGAGAAGAGAATGGGGTGGGAAAAGGAGGGGAAGGAGGGCAAGGCATGGGTAGAGGAAAAAGAATCAGCAAATGAGACAAAGGAAGAAAGGACAGAGATGTAGGAGGAGAGCCAGAGGGAGAAGGGTCATGGATGCCAAGGGAAGGGCCTAGAAGAGGTGGGTTTGGCTGACTGAAGGTTCTTGGTGGCCTTGCTGAGATCACCTTCCCAGGAGTAGAAGGGGCAGAAGCTGGATTGAGGGCTGAAGAGACAGTGGATGATACAGTGGTAGGGAAAGTGAATTCATTCTATTCTTTCAAAGAATTTAAGAGTCAGAAAAGTAGAGGCTCTGGATAACCTTAGGGACGAGTGGAATAAGACATCTTTATGAGATTCATGTGGAGTTGTAAAGCTGGCAGCTGTCTTGGTCAGTGACTACAAGAGAAAAGTGAGTGAAGCTGAGTTCTTTCTCCTCCAGTCTTGTACAATGAATGCAGTATTCTTAGCATGAAGGAATCAAACTTAATAGCCACATCCCTTTTATCATTGTTAGAAGACTAGAATATTGCAATATTGCTGTTCTTGGGGTGCGTCCTACTGATTATTTTATAAAGATACTCTCTTGGGAAAGAAGAAAATAGGACTGGATTTGTAGCAAAAGATATAGCATGGTGGTGAATTGCCCTAGTTCTTGAGCCTGGCTGCCTAGATCCAAAGCCCAGCTGTGTTACTTACTGTGTGACTTTAGGTAAGTTATTTAACTTATCTGTGGTCCAGTTTTCTCATCTGAAAGCAACAATAATAATAATGCCACCTCACGGAATTGAGTACTATTTTTTTTTTTTTTTTTTTTGAGATGGAGTTTCGCTCTTGTTGCCCAGGCTGGAATGCAATGGCGCAATCTCGGCTCACCGCAACCTCTGCCTCCTGGGTTCAAGTGATTTTCCTGCCTCAGCCTTCTGAGTAGCTGGGATTACAGGCATATGCTACCATGCCTGGGTAATTTTGTATTTTTAGTAGAGACCGGGTTTCTCCATGTTGGTCAGGCTGATCTTGAACTTCCAACCTCAGGTGATCAGCCCGCCTCGGCCTTCCAGAGAGGTGGGATTACAGGCGTAAGCCAATGCGCCCAGCCAAGTACTATTAAGGTTAATAAAATAATATGTAGAACTTGGAACTATGCCTAGTTCTACATAGCCCTACATGGCCCTATGACTGTATTCACTCTTATTACTAATAGTTACTGCAAGGATCTTGAGTATCAGCATTGGAGAGTACCCTGGGTTTAATTGACCATAATCTTTGTACCAGCCACTGGCCCTAGTTGTTGTTATGATCACGTTGGTTGTTCTTTATCAGCATGAAATTCTTTTAGTTTTGCATGTGACAGACCCTGCAAACTAGTATTTGTTTTTCAAGATTAAAAGAGGCTCTTCACACATCTGGACTCTTTTGTATTATAGGATTTTTCTTGTTCTGAATATCTTGAGATTACAGCTGTCAAAAGCAAAAACTGCTATTGTAGATTTGTTTTCTGACATCTCTTAAGCTAAAATCACATGCAAGAATTGACTCAGCAGCTACTCATGTTGACACCTTTTAGATCTGTATAAAAGGGTGTTGTGTTGAAGCAAGTAATCAGTGAGTGCTGCATTTTGGATATTTAGTTTTATCTTTAGTTAAACACCATTTTGGTGTATTCATTTATACCATCTAATATATGACACACTGTTGTAGTATGTATAATTTTGTGATCTTTATTTCCCTCTGTATTCATTTTAAGCATCTGAATAAATTGCTGTATTGTGCTTAAAAGAAAAGAAGGGACTCTTCTTAGATGGAAAAATAATGGCTTATCCCACAGAAAAACGAGGCAGAAAACACCTTTTTGGAGTAAACTCTGAAGCATGGTTTCATGACGGTGTAAACTAGAAAGCATTAGGCAAGTCTCAACCAATTTAAAAGTGAAGTGACATCATTCGTCTGAGGTAATACCTGAGGTTTGTCATCTCACACCAAGAAAATCAAGGAGGCAGACACATAAGGAGTGAGGTTAAGAGTGGAGGTTTAATAGGTGAAAGAAAAAGAGGAACTTTGTCCTGCAGAGAAAGAGGTCCCAAGTGGGTTTTCTGGTCTGCAGTGAAATCTGAGGGGTTTTATAGATGAGCCTGAGGAGACGATGTCTGATTTACATAGAGTACAAAATATTGGTTGGACCAGGTGTGCCATTTGCATAAGGCACAAAAAACTGTTTAGGCCTAGGTGTGCCATTTGAACAGCACACAAAAATCTGGCTGCCCCCACCCTAATCTTGTATTTTGCACATGGGTTCTCTGCCTGGCCATGTTGCCTATTTCTTTACTGAACACACGGTGAAATAGAAAAGGGGAGATGGAGCCTCCATGTTGAATATACCTGGCCCTTGGATAGCCCTTTTCTATTGGAACAGCTGCTGGCATTTACCTGTGCAAACTTCCACCTTGCTTTTCTATGTCTGCAGCTTTATTTATCAGGCTGCTCTTTGTTAGAAAAGAATGATTTTGGGGCTGCTTTTTGTTAAAAGGGAAATTCCATCGAGGACTCTTTTACTCTCACTATCTGCCTAAATAATTTCTTTCTATCTCCTGTATCAGAAGTTTATTTTGCCTAGATTAAGGATGTGCCCATGACCCAGCCTCAGGAGTCCTTGATGACATGTGCCTAAGGCGGTCAGGTTGCAGTTTCATTTTATACATTTTAGGGGGACATAAGGTATCAATCAATACATTTCAGATGTACATTGGCTTGCTCTGGAAAGATGAGACAACTGGAAGTTGGGGGGTGGGGGTGCTTTTAGGCTGATAGGTTGATTCAAAGATTTTCTGATTGGTAATTGCTTTAAAGAGTTTATCTAAATACCTAGAATCCATAGAAAAGAGTGTCTGGGTTAAGGTAAGGGGTTGTGAAGACCAAGGTTCTTATTATGCAGATGAAACTTCTAGGTAGCAGACTTCAGAGAGAATAGATTGTAAATGTTTCTTATCAGACTTAAAAAGGTAACAGAGCCTTAATTAATTCTCTCTTGGATCAGGGAAAGTACCTGGAAAGGGAAAGGGATTCTCTACAGAATGTAGATTTTACCCATAAAATACAGCTTTGCAGGACCATTTCAAACTATGTCAAAGAAATACACATTGGGGTAAAATACTTTGATTTCTTTCAGGGCCTGCTATCTGTCATGTATGCTATACTAGAGTCAGGCTGGAATTTGGTGTCTTATCGCTACAAAAGTCTTAAGATCTCTGTTTTAATGTTAATGCTTGTCAGTTGTGCCTGAATTCTGAAGGGAAGAGGAGATAATGAGGCATGTCTGACTCCCCCTTCCATCATGACCTGAACTAGGGTTTTTTTTTTTTTTTTTGAGATGGAGTCTAACTCTGTCACCCAGGCTGGAGTGTAGTGGTACAAGCTCAGCTCACTGCAGCCTTGACTTCACTGCAGCTCACTGCAGAGTTCAAGTGATTCTCCTGCCTCAGACTTTCCAGTCGCTGGGACTACAGGTGTGCACCACCAGGCCTGGCTAGTTTTTGCATTTTTGGTAAAGATGGAGTTTCACTTTGTTGGCTAGGTTGGTCTCGAACTCCTAACCAAGATCCCATCTTGGCCTCCCAAAGTGCCAGGATTACAGGCATGAGCGCATCTGACCCTGAACTAGTTTTTCAGGTTAACTTTGAAATGCCCTTGGCTGAGAGGAGAGGTCCCTTTAGATGAATGGGGTGGGGGGGGGCGCTTAGAATTTTATTTTTAGTTTACAGTAGTAAAAGCAAGTAATTAAAATATGGGTAAAGATTGATGTACTATTAAATGTAAAACTCCTTTGGTACATTTCAACTCTATAGGGAAGCTATATTTATGGTTCATGTCTTTCCTGTAACATTCTTCTAAAATAATCCAAAGCACCAAAGTGAAACATCTGGTACCAGGCAGAATACAAAAATAATCTTTTATTTTGCTGGTATTTTTGATGGCAAATGTAGGCATTATTTTGAATTGCTCTACCTCACTGCCACCTGCTGGTCATGGTTCAGTATAACTAACGTTCTGGTGGCCATACTGGTCAGCATCTGAATGAATGCCTCCTCCATGTTGCAAAAGCAGGCCCCAATTTCTTCCTATTTAGTAAATACATTGCCTTTTAACTTATATCCAGAGGCAGGTCGAAGTTTTTGTGGGAACTGTAGCATATTCAATTTTAGGATTCCTTTTTAAAATGAAAAAATATAAAATTACAAACATAATATCAAGTATGGAAGAGAATATGTATTTCAGAATGAGAAACAAAATTGCAACAAGTTACAAATTTCAAAAAGGTGACAATTACCACGCACACCACAAAAGACAGAAAAATAAATGTGTTTTGTAGATTAACTGTCTCACACACATCCTTCCTTTAAACTTAAAAAAATTCTTTGTCTTTGTCTCGCCATAAAAATAATTTTGCAATTTTTTTTTTTTTTTTTTGAGATTGGAGTCTCGCTCTGTCACCCAGGCTGGAGTGCAGTGGCGTGATCTTGGCTCACTGCAACCTCTGCCTCCTGGGTTCAAGTGATTCTGCTTCAGCCTCTTGAGTAGCTGGGACTCCAGCTATATGCCATCACGTCAGGCTAATTTTTTTGTATTTTTAGTAAAGAAGGGGTTTCGCCATGTTGGCCAGGCTGGTCTCAAACTCCAGACCTCAAGTGATCTGCCCGCCTCAGCCTCCCAATGTGTTGGGATTACAGATGTGAGCCACCATACCCAGTTAGGCAATATTTTTTATAGTTAGAATAGAAAGACCATTTGGCTTTTCCTCTATCATGGTTCATCAAAATTTGTTTACTGTTGACAGTTGAGAAGAGTTTCCTTGAGCTTTACAATTCACAGGTAATGTCATGTACATTCTGAGGCTTGTGGTCAAATTTGGGGCACTCTCTGTAATTAGCCATAAGATTTCAGGACGTTTTCTAGTTTTCTTGTGCAGTGTCTAATATTGAATTCTGTTTGCGTTGACAGCATTCATTTCCCAGTTTGTTTCCCTATCCTCCTTGTAGTGGAATACTATGATTTCTATCTTTTAAGATGGCAGTATCATGTCAAATTAGCAAGAAATTTAAATATTTTCCCAGTGTGTTCATATTGTTTGCTCTTTTTCGTTAATGGGATTATCAAACAATCCAAAAAACTATTTATTATTTCTATTTGAAATGTATCTCCTCCTCTGTGCTATGATCTGAAATTTTTTGGTCATAATTTCCTTCTCAATGTTAGACTTTCTCTTGATTCCATTCTTTATTGTAACCACTTTTGCTTCACATTCCATTTTTTTCCCCTGAATTTTCTTCCATTTCTTTAATAAGTAGATGACAAAGTTGGGCATGGCGGCTCACACCTATAATCCTAGCACTTTGGGAGGTTGAGGCAGGAAGATTGCTTGAGGCAGGAGGATTGCTTGAGGCAGGAGGATTGCTTGAGGCAAGGAGTTTGAGACTAACCTGGGCAACACAGTGAGACCACACCTCTACAAAAAATAAAAAACCAGGCGTGGTGGCACATGCCTGTAGTCCTAGCTACTTGGGAGGCTGCAGTGGGCAGGCTGTTTGAGCCCAGGAGTTTGAGGCTGCAGTGAGCTATGATTGCTCTAGTACACTCCAGCCTGGGTGACAGCAAGACCCTATCTCTAAAACAAAACAAAACAAAACAAAATTAAAAAGCCAAAAATCCAATAAATAAATAAATAAATAAATAATAAGTCAAATGATGTCTGTCACTTTTTACTTGGTGAAACCAATAAATAAATAAACCAATAAACAAATAATAAGAAGTCAAATGATGTCTGTCACTTTTCACTTGGTTTACTGGAACTTTCCAAAGCAACTTTCCAAATTTCTTTTAAAATGGCACATTCCCCGGTCCATTTCTCCTTAGCAGGATCCCAAAACTGCTTGCAGCCATTCTAATGCCAGAGACATCAGGCAAATGTGAAAGACAGGAAGTTCTAGTGAAAGGAGACAGTTGTCTCAACCAATTGTGGTTAAAATACCTTACTTTTGAAAATTTTATGTAAACGTATGACCAGGTGAGCACATTGCTGGGACCCCTTGAAACGGTCATTAGCTCCACAGGAAACCTGCCACATCTCACTGTAATTCTTCTGTTCCCCAGGGAGTGCCAGAATTTGAGGATAATTTTGTATGACTTACTGGTTCCATTCTGCTGTTCTTGTCTGTACAAAAAAATTATTTTAATTTAGATCAGGTGGATGGAAAGTCAGTCTAAATTGAAAAAATTCAGAATTAGATTTTTTTTTAAAATATACTTTTTAAGTTACAAACTAGAAAACAAAAGACTGGTCTGGTTTTGTTCCTGGAATAACTTGACCTTGGGTAAATCACATACTAATTTATAAAATCAGAGGACTAGAGTATCTACTGAAGTAAACAAGTAGATAATTTCTAAGATCCCTTCTAACTCTAAATCTTGTAAACCAAAAATAAAATTTTAAGTCACCCAGTCATTTTAATTCACCCATCGTCTTGGCCAAGAGCATTCCAAAGTTAACCTGAAAAACTAGTTCAGGCCGTGTTGGGAAGGGGAAGCCAGACATGCCTCATTATACTTGCCTCACCTTTTAGAAGTATTGATAGAACAGACTCTTTAAGTCTGGAAAGAAACATTTACAATCTATTCTCTGAAGCTTGCTACCTGGAGGCTTCCCCTTATATGATAAAACCGTGGTCTCCACAACCTCTTATCTTAACCCAGACATTCCTTTCTATCGATTCTAAGTCTTTAGACAGTAACTTAACAAATCTTTCGACAAATTGCTAATCAGAAAATGTTTGAACCTACCTGTGATCTGGAAGCCCCTCTGCTTCTAGTTGCCCTGCCTTTCCTGAACAAACCAATGTATACCTTACTTGTATTGATTTACGTCATTTGCCTCCCTAAAATGTATCAAATCAAATTGTAGCCTGATCACCTTGAACACATGTTCTCAGGAGCTCCTGAGGGCTGTGTCACGGGTCACTCATATTTGGCTCAGTATAAATCTCTTAAAATATTTTACAGAGTTTGACTTTTTTCATCAACAAACTCTATGAACTTAATATGCGTGTAGAATACACACTAGGCTGTTTCCAAGAAGACAGCACATCAAGCCTCTTTAAAATTTAAAAATGAACCTGCAGTAATTATTTGTAATTAGTGTAATTATATTTTATAAGTGTGCTACTAGGTTGGAATATTTTGGTTTTAGTAAATAGACTAAATGTTTGAACTAGTCACTATGTCATGCATATTATTAATTGGCCTAAAACCTCACATACATCTATTATACTATGCAATTTTCATATAGTCCTATTTGTTGTGATTACCACAGATTCAGTATTGTCAAATTAATATGTGTATATGTATACATATACAGTATTTGGCAAAAGCATCCTTTGAATCAATAGACTTTCTTTTCTATTGTTGAAAATTTGGCACCTTCTAGGAAATGTATGTTTTTAAAAATAAATAAAAGATAAAAGTCATTTGCTGTCATCTACTTTGTATTTCAAAGTTTTATTGTTTCTTGGGAAAGGTTGACGCTATTGTCACCATGGTATTGCAACCAGCCAGTTTCTAAGTTTTCAGATCTGTGAAAGCAGGTGTTGGGCCCCATTCTTTCTTTCCCCAAAGGCCCTTATGCAAATTGAGACCATCCCTCCCCAGTGACCTGCTTTGCATTCCAGAGATCTCCAAGAGGAACAGTGCTGGGGTTCTTTTGTACACCTTTTATCATCCTCCAATGCCTCCTGGACAACACACTTCATAACCAAGAGGGGCTGATCAAATGATTCTTCCTGGGACAAGAAGATGTGCTGCAGCCTCCATCTGCAGGGAGTAGACCAGCTGGAATAACTGAACACCTTCTCTGAATAGGCGCCTTGTTTGAAGTTGGCCTTAGTAAGTTCCCCATTACATAGACAATGAAGCAGATGTATGGCTAGTGATGCCACACATTGGGGGAAACTCTTAGCCCCTAAGGACACTTACTAGGGTAACACTTCTGGCCTATCATACCAACTGGCTTAAGTCTCCCTCAGGAGGTATTGGTGGTTTGGGAAAAAGTTGCTGGCCTGCTTCATTCAGGCCTTTCCCCTCCTTTTCTGTTTTTGGGATTGGCCTGCCCCAGAGCACACACTCTGTTCTGCAGTAGGTTATGAAATACAGGCTCTGCACCTGTGGGTGAGACCTGTGGTTTTTCCAGGGCTGCCTGTGGCTGCTTGGGTGAGTCTGCCTAATTCTCGGGTTCAGTTATCAGGACACCCATTGTTGTTGCATACCTAAGCCACATACTCCCTTTCAGCTTTTATGAGCAGTTAAGCTGCTGATTTTTACATCTTTATCTGCTTGATTCCTTTATATCTTTCAGTTTGTTCAGAGATTGAGTGGGGAAGAAGGGTGTTATGTGTATTGACACTCTCAAACCTCCACACTATGTGCTAGCCACAGGAAGCTAAATTAGCCAAGACACAGTTCTTTTGCAAGGTGAATGGACTATTTGGCAACTATGAAGACCCCAAAATGACAAACTTGCAAGGATAGCGCACACCCAAAACTGGGGAGTCACAACTCTCTACCCCTTTGTTCACCCAGCACAAGTTACTCCACCCTCTGGATGAGCCACTACACAGGACTACTTGTGGACTTAACTACACATATTGAAGCTAATGTTGAGAGTGGCATTGCAACATTTTTTTTTTTTTTTTGTATGTGTGTTGGAATGGGAGAGATTAGACAGGGAGGTGAGGAAAGGGGAGGAGCAAGCAGACTGGAAACACTTCAAGGCAGACTCTGGTGCTAACTGGTTGTAACCTGCCAGGGCTCAGTGGAGTGCATTATCTCATCTGCCTGGTCCTGCTCATTTAATTCAACAAATTCCGTTTGAGCATGTGCTAAATGGCAGGTACATTTCACATTCTTTGTCCTTGGTTTCAAGGTCCCTTCATTAGGCTGTGCTGGCATGCTTGGTTAAGCTTCTGATTTAGACCAACTGATTAATCCTTGAACCCCAAATACAACTTTCCTTTTCTTTACTTTGTTCCTTTTCTCAGTGTCACTCTGTTCAGCTGGAATGGGCTTCCACCAACCCCTGCCCTCTGTGATCCTCTCCATCCTTCCAAGCCATCTGCCTTGATTGCCTGAGTAGATACGAGCTTTTACTTTGCAGGGACCCTTCTTCTGCTATTCTTGAATCTGTTTCTTTAATGAGCAATCTGCTGAAATTCATTTTCTTCTCCAAATTCTCTCTGGTGGGGCCCCTGAATTGGTTTTTCATAGTTCTGTCATGTCTGGCATCTGATATAAAATGACTTCACAGGCACAGAAGCAATCTCATACTTCTCAAAATACACATACGTATATCTATTTGATTTATAGTTTTAGATATCTTGTTTCAACTCAGATTATACACTTTTGGAGAGATGTATGTTTTGTATCTTTTAAGATACTTAACAACTGATATTTAATTAATAGCAACAGAGAATGCACAAGTTTCCCCCCAAATTCTGGAAGACACATATCAGAGAAGTCTATTATGAACTCAAAATGCTTTATCCTAAAACTTCATATGCATTTCGCATTCTTCTCTGTAGTATATCCATGCTTGTTTTAACATAAAAATGTTATGAATTGCTTACCCTGGGTAAACCTAATGCTGCAAGAAGATCTGCAATGTTGAATTGCTGAGTCTATACCATCTGATACACTGCCACTTACCCATGTCATGTATTCCAGTTTCAGAAGCATGGATAGTAGATGCTCAAGAAATGTTTATTGAATGAAGAAATGAATGAGAAATCTGATAATACTAATGGAATTCTTGTATTAGGTAACTCTTTCTAGAAATTTATACTTCGAGTCACAGTTTTCCAAGGGAGCTAACTCACAGCATGATGTAAGTTGCATTTGATCTGTGGTTTCTTTCAAGTCAGACCGGTTAGTGCACTGATGCAGTCGTTCTTTAATTGACTTCAATTTGCAGGTGGGAAAATGGAGGCTCAGGAAGGTAAATGAGCACCACAATATGCTATTCATAAGTAGACCATCGCAGCTCTGCTTCTGGGGCCCCCAGGCACAATCTGTCCTCCACGCCCTCAGATCCTCAGCTCATGCCCCCAACCCCTTCTGAAGGCAGCTCTTATCTTGTTGGACTGTGATCACCTGAGCTGACTCCACTTCTGGGCCATGAGCTCCTCCTGGACTATGTCTTGCTCATCTCTATGTACTCAGGGATAATGGCAGCTCCTCACCCACAGAGGGCTCTCAGGTAATGTTCAGGGGATGACTAAGTCAAAATTTATCTATCCAAGAAACTATTGAATGATCCACACATTTTTTTTAAATGTAGATTTTTGATTTTCTAGACATGCCTTCTAAGTAAACCTTAAAAGAATCTGCTAGGATGGTGCTCTTGATGATAAGTTTAAGTGAAAGAAAACCTAATGTTCACATTAGGATATGAGCTCAATGTTTCTTAAAACTTTCTTATTTTATTTTTACTGCATTGAAAATGTTCGTTCAGGCAGACCTTCTTTACTTTAGGGGCACCAAAGTGATTGATGCCCTTTAATCTCATTGAGAAACCTTCTTGGCTCTGGCCACAGGGATAAATTTTGTTGGCACTTCTGGCTCTGCTGCTACAGGAACATGGCTTGTCTGGTCCTCTGTGGGGATATTAATTGCCATCACCACTCCTTTTTTAGGAACTGTGTTTAAATCTGCTGCAGGACAAATGGCTTTTCATATTTCCACAGAGTTGTATATTTATCATCACTTTTGAAACATTTTCATCATCCCCCAAAGAAAATCCATACCCTTTTGTCATCACTCCCTAACCTCCCCTACCCTCCCATCCTCTGCCCTCATCACCCCCTGCAACACACACTTGCATAGGAAACTAGCCATGTGCACAATAAGAAAGCTCTGTTGCAAATACAATAAGCAACTTTGAATATGAATGTCAGGATTATTATTATTATTTTAATTTTTTTTTTTTTTTAGAGACAAGGTCTCACTATGTTACCCAGGCTGGTCCTGAACTCCTGGGCCCAGGCAATCCTCCAGCCTTGGCCTCCCAAAGTGCTGGGATTACAGGTTTGAGCTACCACACCCGACTGCAAGGATTACTTTGTTTTCAAGTGACTGAAACCCAGACTAAATGGTCTTGGATTAAAAGGGAGAATTTTCTGACTGTAATGGTTAAGTTTATTTGTCAACTGGGCCTTGGAGGGCTCAGATACTTGGTTACATATTATTTCTGGGTTTGTGTGTAAGGGTGATTTTGGGTGAGATTAACATCTGAATCAGTAGACTGAGTAAAGCAGATTGCCCTCCCAAATGTGAGTAGCCCTCTTCCAACCAGTTGAAGGCCTGAATAGAACAAAAATGCTGGCCCTCCCCCAGATAAAAAAGGGAACTTTTCCTGCCTGACCACTTTGAGCTGGTAGTCAGTCTTTTTCTGTCTTCTGACTCAAGCCAAAACATCTGGTCGTCTTGGGTCTTGAGCCTCCTGGCTCTTGGACTGGAACTACACCATTGGCTCTTCTGGGTCTCCAGCTTAGCAACTGCCGATCTTGGGGCTTCTCAGCTTCCATAATCATATGAGTCAATTTCATATAATAAATATCTCTCTCCACCCCCCTCTCCCACCACACAGACACTCACATATCACAGACACATCCTATTGGTTCTGTTGGTCTGGAGAACCCTGACTCACACATTGACTAATAGGATCCATGGAACTATTGAACAACCAAACCATGGGAAGAGCACAGATGCAGCTGGATTGTAAAACAGAATGAGGGGCTCGAATGCTGCCGAGAGTCTTCTTCCTCCCTGCTTTTCCTTTATTTTTCATTTTTATTTTTTGAGATGGGGTGTCATTTTCTCATTCAGGTTGGAGTGCAGTGGTGAAGTCTCAACTCACTGCAACCTCAGCCTCCCAGGCGCAAGTGACACTGCCACCTCAGCCTCCTGAGTAGCTGGGACCACAGGTGCATACCATGACTCCTGGCTAATTTTCTGTATTTTTGGTAGAGACAGCTGGTCTTGAATTCCTGGGATTAGGTGATCCACCTGCCTTGGTCTTCAAAGTACTGAAATTACAGGAATAAGCCACCTTGCCTGGTCCTTTATTTGTAATTGACAAGTAAAAATTGTGTATAGTTTTGGTGGTGCACCCTTGATAGTTTTTTCTCTTCTTCTTCTTCTTTTTTTTTTTTTTTGAGATGGAGTCTCACTCTGTTGTCCAGGCTGAAGTGCAGCAGTACAATCTCAGCTCACTGCAACCTCTACCTCCTGGGTTCAAGCAATTCTCCTGCCTCAACTTTCTGAGTAGCTGGGATTAAGGCGCATGCCACCATGCCCAGATAATTTTTGTACTTTTAGTAGAGATGAGGTTTCACCATGTTGGACAGGCTGGTCTTGAACGCCTGACCTCAAGTGATCTGCCCGCCTTGGCCTCCCAAAGTGCTGGGATTACAGGTGAGCCACCATGCCAGGCTGATATTTTGATATATGCATACATTTTGGAATGACTAAATCAATCTAATCCAAGAAACTTCTTTCTTCTCTGCCCTTTTATTAATGTAGAATTTATTTTCTCTTGATGCAAACCACCTTACTCTGCATGGTAGGAAACACAAAACACTTCCCCTGCTTTACATTACATGACCTCCCCACCAAAATAGATAAAAATAGTTCTGAAACCTAAAGCTGCCAATATTGGCCAGGTGTGGTGACTTATGCCTGTAATCCCAACACTTTGGGAGGCTGAGGTGGGAAAGTCACTTGAGCCCAGGAATTCCAGGTTACAGCGAGGTATGATTGCACCACTGCCTGGGCAACATAGCAAGGCCCTGATATGGTCTGACTCTGTGTCCCCACTTAGATATCATCTTGAATGGTAATCCCCATGTGTCAAGGGAGGAACCTGATGGGAGGTGATTCGATCATGTGGGTGGTTTCCCCCACGTCGTTTTCATGATAGTGAGTGGAATCTCATGAGATCTGATTGTTTAAAAGTGTGGCACTTGCATCTGCTCCTCCTGCCGCCATGTAAGAGGTGCCTTGCTTTCCCTTCACCTTCCATCCTGAGGACTCCCAGCCATGCAGAACAGAACTGTGAGTCAATTAAACCTCATTTCCTTAGAAATTACCCAGTCTCAGGTAGCATCTTTCTAGCAGTGTGAAAACAGACTAATACAAACCCCATCTCTACACAAAATTTTAAAAAATTAATTGGATGTAGTGGTGTATACTTGTAGTCCTAGCTACTTGGGAGGCTGAAGTGGGAGGATCACTGGAGCCGGAGTCCAGGAGTTCAAGACTGCAGTGGGCTATAGATTGTGACACTGTACTCCAGCCTCAGTAACAAAGGGAAATCCTGTCTCTAAATACATACATACATACATACATACATACATACATAAATTACCAATATGGACAAAGTTCCCTAGGAAGACAATAAGGCTAACCTTCAAAAATTATTAATGATTTGTGGAGTGAACTTTCTTCTGGGGGAGGATGATAATATTGCATTTCAAACTTAATATAGCCTACAAAACAGAAGTAGTGGTTAGTGGCACCCAACATCTGGGTTACTAAGTGAAGATATAATAAAAATTAAGAGGCATGTTTACATCACACCATATGTTTAAAATCTAATAATAGTAATGATACAGACATATAGGTACAATAAAATCTGTGGGAGGTGTCATTAAAGTAAGGTTAAACACAAGGGTAAAAGAAGGATAGACTGTTCATGCAATCAGATGAGTGCATTCTGGTCAATGGGTTGGAAGTAGAAGTCAGGTATGCAACTTTTAGGGAATGTCCCAAAAGGGTGGTCCCTGTCCTTGTCCTTCCTTTTTCTTATTCTTGTAAGTTAGACTGAGAATGTGAAGCCGGAAGCTGAAGCAGCTATCCTGAACCATGAAACAAAGGATGCCTGTTGAGAATGGTGAGCACCGGGATAGAAAGAGCTCAGGCTCCTGACGCCTGTGGAGCGAGCACAAAAGCCCTGGCAACTTCATATGACAGAGGTAAAACCTCAATTTCGTTCAAGTCACTGTTATTTTGGAATTCCTGTCGCACTTGGCCAGACCTGGGGATGAATAATTGCAATATGGTGTTTCCTATTCTAATAATTTTTCAATCTCAATGGATTGTACTAACATGCACAGTGTAGAATTATGACATTTGCAGCCATGAAAGGCCTCAAACAACAACAACAACAACAACAACAACAACAACAACAACTTACTTCCCATGCACTGTTTTTCAGGAAGCTGCTGGAGTAAACCAGTCAAGAGGAAGACATGGGATCCTATAAAGAGGGAGTCTAGTATAGGACAGAGATGAAGCAATGTCTCCAATGAGGCTGAAGGGAAGTTCAGGACAACAGCTCTGCAGCAAGCTTGGAAAGCAGATTGCCCAGACTGGAGTAGAAGAGCAGAGAACACCAGAAGTGATGACTCCAGGGAAAAAGGGAGCTGATAGAATACCTCATGGGCTTGACTGTCCTGAGGTTTTACAGGGCTGGAGGATAGTTTGGGAATGAGTTTGTGATTGTCACAGTTAAGTAAACAAACAAACAAACAAAAAATCAATTTTAAACTGAAGAGAATACAATAATTAGATGAGAAATAAAATATAATAAAGCATTCTGCATGATTAGCAGTGATGCAATCTTAATATGATAAACACATTATTGATTTAATCAAAATTTGTGAAATAGTTGATACAACTATATTGAATGGGAGAAGGGGTGTGTGTGTGGGGGGCATGTGTGCA
Organism: Mandrillus leucophaeus; assembly: GCF_000951045.1. NCBI lineage: Eukaryota > Metazoa > Chordata > Mammalia > Primates > Cercopithecidae > Mandrillus > Mandrillus leucophaeus. Next base: position 387,053 of record NW_012101010.1, read on the forward strand.
TGTTATGTATCTGTGTGCATGTGTTTGTAGGGGAGAAGCACTATAAGAGATTTAGCCCTTCATCTTCTACAATAAAAACAATGATGTCAAAATTTTTAAAAATCAAGAAAAAGCAATATGGAAGTAAACACTGAAAAAGTAGCTACCAAGATGTTTGCCCCTGAAGAATAGGAATTAGGGATGGGAGGGGCAGGACCAGGAGAAAGAAGTTTTGTCCTTACTGTGTGACTCTTAGAACTATTTTAATAAAATTAAAAATTTCACTGTGAAAAAAATAATGAAATAAAATAAACTTTTTGACTATGTAATCTTTAAGCTCCTTGAAGTGATTGGATAGAATGCAAGAAAAAGAAATGAAGGGGAAGGGAGAATATTATTAGGAAGAACCAGTCTGCAGAACAAAAATCTCAGCTTAGAATGATTTATGCAACTTTGTCTTTGTTATCTATCAACAAGAAACAACGTTCATTCATTCACTCATTCAGTCATTCGCACCCACCAAATATCTGCTAAGCACCTGGTATATGCCATGCTCTGCTACTGATTATCAGAACATCAAAGATGAAGCCAGATACAGTGGCTCACACCTGTAAACCCAGTACTTTGGGAGGCTGAGGCATATGGATCACCTGAGGTCAGGAGTTCGAGAACTGCCTGGCTAACATGGTGAAACCCTGTGTCTACTTAAAAAAATACAAAAATTTAGCCAGGCATGGTGGAGGGCACCTGTAGTCCCAGCTACTCAGGAGGCTGAGGCAGGAGAATCACTTGAACCCAGGAGGTGGATCTTGCAGTGAGCCGAGATTGTGCAACTGCACTCCAACCTGGGTGACAGAGTGGGACTTGGTCAAAAAAAAAAAAAAAAAAAAAAAAATCAAAGATGAATGTGGTGCAGTGCAGTACCCACCCCCCACAGAGTTTTCACTCTAATCTTGATGCTTCATACTCTGCTTACCACCAAGTAACTTTAGCACTGTTATCTTCTCAGAGCCTACTCTGGGTCAATCGTTTGATGCATGACTCAAATCCTCACAACTCTGCAAAGGAGGCTTTACAGATAAGGAAATAGGCTTGGAAAGGTTAAGTAGCTTGTCTGATTTCACTGGAAGGCTGGAGCCCAGATGTGAACCCAGGAGAGATTGATGCAACAACTCATTCTCCTTCCATCACTCTCCCTGCTCCTCTCAGTGTGGTTAGTGAGGATGGCAGCTTCCATTCATCCAGCTGTCTGTTGTATGCCAGGCACAGGGCTCAGTGATTTACATCCTATAGTGGACACTCATTTGTTTTGACCTTTTCTCCTTTGGTGCTGAAAATGCCAGTCACTTGCTTTTCTAGGCTTTCTTGCAGCAAGGACACGTGGTCTAATCTCCATCAGTTAGACTTCAACCCAGGACCTATTGATGCCAAGCTTTCCTTTGGCAGCATGGAGCTGTGCCACTCAGATATGCCTTCAAGATAACCTGCTGTGAAGAGTGTAATTAACTGACAGCCTTTGGCATCTGCTGCAGCATTCATTCCATGAGTCTCTGTTCTATCTAGGCAGCTCCAGTCAATGAATGGGCACAGAGAGGATACTGGAGCTGGGCCATTCCTCCCCAGTGCTAGATACTCTAATAGGCTCCCTTGCTGCCTGGCAGAGATGTTTGTAGAGGTCATTACAGTCTGAGTCTCTTCTTACCCAGTCCTCTCCTTCCCCTGCTCCTTTCTACGGTGCTAGATCTGTACCACAGCTGAAGGTTATCCCTTCCAACTCCTGCTCCCTCCCTCCTTGTCTTTCATGAGCATTTCCCTCTTAATTCCTTCCACTTCTAATTCCAGCCTTAGAGTCTGGTCTGCTTCCTAAAGGACCAGTATTGACCCACCCTCTCTGAAAGTGATGACAGAAACAGTAGCTGAAAAGGCAAGGTCGAGGGGCAGTGGTGGCTTTGGTGCTGGTGGCTGGAGCAGTTTCGGGGTAGTTGAGTTCCTAGCACTGACATGGCAGTGGGGCAACTGGGGAATCTGGTGTTCAGTTCAGTCAGTGGAGATCTTTTCAGATCAGTTATGCAGCATGGTTTTTGGCCATTGTTCCTGAAAGTTAAAGCTGGGATTCAAACACAGGTTGGTTTATCTCTGAGGTCCCATTATTCATAGTTGTGTCATTTCCCCCATTTTCCCACCACGTTCACCCCCATTGAAGAACGTGGTGATTTCACATGTGATCTCTGTTTGAAAATCCAACAGAGCATTCTGGGAGTGGGAAGACTGGACCCCTGCCTGTACTGATTGCCCTGGATGGTGTTTACTGAGCAAATAATCATCTCAGGCAGCATAACAATTCCTAGAGGAGAAATTAGTTGAAACATTAAACTCCCATTTTGTAACTTGATTCTCTTTCTCTCTTTCCTGTGCCTAGAGGGGCATAGGATGAATACTCTAAGGGATTCCCTTTAATTTTTATACCCTCTTAACCCTCTGGGGGGAAAAAGGAGGCTGGGAGTGTCACAGTCTGGGCAATGCTAGTTCTGTAATAAGTAAACCACATCATTTTGGTGCTCTAAGACAATCACACATGACAGCTCAAAGTCAGTGTTCCCAGCAAGGGCTCCCTTCCTCTTGTGGCTCAGCTTTTCCCTAGGGCCTTATTATCACAAGCAGAAGAGGAAACAATTTTAAGTCTTCTTCTCTGGAAATGACACAATTCAGTGACTCTGGTCACATTCAGTTGGTGAGAACTAATCACACAAGACCCTGAAGATACCAGGGGAGCTGAGAAATGCAGCCCCTGGCTGGCAGTTCCTCTCCAGGAACTACTCTATAGATGATGGAGGATAAGCATGACATTTGGTTGATAGTTAACCTCCTCTGCCATAGGGGGCTTCCACTTTCTTTCCATTCAAGGAAAGAAACCCACCTGTCTCAGTGGAGAGAGGCAGACAAAGTGCATGCCTTCATTTCTTTACAGTTAGAATGGAAGTCTGCTAATTTTTTTCTTTTTCTTTTTAGACAGAGTCTTGCTCTGTCGCCAGGCTGGTGTGCAATGGTGCAATCTCGGCTCACTGCAACCTTCGCCTCCCAAGTTCAAGAGATTCTCCTGCCTCAGCCTCCTGAGTAGCTGGGGTTACAGGCACCCACCATCACGCCTGGCTAATTTTTGTATTTTTGGTAGAGATAGGGTTTCACCATGTTGGCCAGGCTGGCCTCAAGCTCCTGACCTTGTGATCCGCCCACCTCGGCCTGCCAAAGTGTTGGGATTACAGGCATGAGCCACCAAGCTCGGCATTTTTTTTTTTTCTTTTTTGAGACAGAGTCTCATTTTATCACCCAGGCTGGAGTGCTGTGGTATGTTCTTGGCTCACAGCAACCTCTGCCTCCTGGGTTCAAGCAATTCTCCTGTCCAAGCCTCCTGAGTAGCTGAGAGTATATGCACATGTCACCACTCCTGGCTAATTTTTGTATGTTTAGTAGAGATGGGGGTTTCACCATGTTGGCCAGGCTGGTCTTCAAACTCTTGGCCTCAAGTGACCCGCCCAGCTCAGTCTCCCAAAGTGCTGAGATTACAGGCATAAGTAATGTAAACTCAGATAGCATTGGGTGAGTAAACTTGGACAACACCTGGGGTCTGAGTCGGCTGATCTTAAGCAAAACCCAGGGCCCTGGAGATTCTAGCTAAAACAGAGCCAAGGACCATCAGCTCCTTAGAGAATTTCACTACTTTTTGTTGGAGACATGTAAACTCTCTGTTTAAAATAAACTGTGTGACAAAAAAAAAAAAAAAAAAAAAAAAAAGTGTTCATGTTTTCTAGGTGGGGAGTCTGTTTCTTTGACTATTCCCACAAACAAAACAATCTAAATAGCCCTCAAAGTGGGAATAGTTAAGTAAATTATATAATCATGCTATGAAATAACGTTACTATTAATATTTATAAGTCACATTGCAGCCGGGTACTTTGGCTCATTCCTGTAATCCTAACACTTGAAAGCCAAGTGTTAGGAATCCTAACACCTTGGAAGCCAAGGTAGGAGGATTGCTTGAAACTAGGAATTGAGATCAATCTGGGCAAACATAGTGAGACCATGTCTCTACAAAAATTTTAAAAGCCACACGTGGTGGTGCACACTTAGTTGGATTGCTTGAGTCTAGGAGTTCAAGGCTGCAGTGAACTATGATCATGCCACTGCACTCCAGTTAAGGCAACAGAGTGAGACCCTGTGTCTAAAAAAAGTCACATTGCAGAAGAATATTTATTGACATGAGAAAATATTCTTAATGTATTAGACAAAAAGCAGGTAACAAAAGATGATCATTATTGCTTGAGCCCTGGAGGTCAAGGTTGAATTGAGCTGAGATCACACCACTGTACTCCAGCCTGGGTAACAGAGGGAGACTGTCTCAAAAAAAGAAAGAGAAAAGAAAAAGAAAAGAACCTAGCAAAAGTAATGAACTAGATATACTCAAAAAGAATAATTTCTGTTATAGCCTCATATATATCTGATCAGATATTTATAAATGGAAATCTGTGTGCTTTGTAATATGTTCTTCAGTAGAACATGAGATATAGTTTTTTAACTCAAAAAACCTCCAAAACAAAGATGATCATTAAATAACTACTAATCAATTACAAATTAACATGAAAAGAACAGAACTATACATTCTTGTTAAAAAAGAGGGCAGCAATAGATTGCATTAATTGTTCAAAACACTTCCTGCCTCTTTTGCATAGATGCTGCCCCATTGAGGTTGTCTTGGCCACCATGTTTGCTGAGAGTGAGAGAAAGAGATGTGGTCTTCTATGAGACCTGCAAGTGGAGCCTGCCCCTTCAGCCTGAGTTCTGGATCATGATGGAGTGCAGTTGCAGGGATACAAGGGAGAAATAGACCTTTGTAACTGAACTCAGCTTCAGTGGAGCTGAAGTGCCACTACATTCCAGCCTGGGGACAGAGCGAGACTCCATGTTTAAAAAAAGGAAAAAAAATAAGTATGCAAATGGTAACTTGAGGTCCAAGAAGAGATTCCAACAACAATGAAAAGACAGTGGCCTTCAAAATTAAATTAAAACCAGGCAGACTGTAAATATGAAAATTGACATGGCAACAGTAAACTTGCATATAATCGATATACTCACAAGACAAGTCAAACTGAATGATGCTATTATGTCATCGGTCATATGATAACTCATATCCTGTATGTTCTAGGTAATAATTATGTAATATCAGACTGGGCATAGTGGCTTACACCTGTAATCCCAGCACTTTAGGAGGCCAAGGGAGGCAGATCACTTGAGGTAAAGAATTCGAGATCAGCCTGGCCAACATGATGAAACCCCATCTCTACTAAAAATACAAAAATTAGCTGGGCATGGTGGCACATGCCTGTAATCCCAGCTACTTGGGAGGCTGAGCCACAGGAATTATTTGAACCCAGGAGGCAGAGGTTTCAGTGAGCCAAGATCATGCCACTGCACTCCAGCCTACTAATATATAATATTAGTAGTTAAACAGCAGCAAAACTTATGGAGAGCAAGAAGTTTATATGAACATTCTATTCGACTTTATGAGTATCCTATTTGACTTATGATATTTAGGAATGAAATTAAAAAGCAACTTCATAATTAACCTGTTATAGGAATAATAATTCAAACCATACTTAAAAATTACATAGGAAAGTGCTAGAAATCATGACAAACTTTCCCATAATGTGCCACTGAGGGACAAACTGTCAAATCTGAACAATGATTGCAAACACAGCAGAAACATCTTGATTCCTTTGTAGAAGGGTGGGGGGTCTTTTGACGAAATTTTTCCTGGCATACACAGTGCCATGCTTGTCTCTGCAGTTGGAAAAAAGGCAGAATGAGTTGTAGAAAGCTAGAGAAGGCAATTAAAGTGAGTGCAGGATGGAGATGCTGTTGTTATAATTAACAATTGTGTTCTGAAGACCTACCATGTGCTTGACACAAGGCGAAACATTGGGGTGGGGGTATACTTGTAATAATACAAGTACTATTTCCTGAATACCGTGAATACCAAAGGTGCTGTGCTGAGTGCCTTAAAACTTTCTCTGGTGTGGTGGCATATATATATATGTATGTATGTACTGGGCGCAGTGGCTCATGCCTACAATCCCAGCACTTTGGGAGGCTGAGGCAGGTGGATCACCTGAGGTCAGGAGTTCAAGACCAGCCACCCCATTGTGAAACTTCACCTCTAGTAAAAATACAAAAACTAGCTGGGTGTGGTGGCAGGTGCCTGTAATCCCACCTACTCCGGAGGCTGAGGCAGGAGAATCACTTGAATCCAGGAGGTGGAGGGAGCCACTGCACTCCAGCCTGGGCAACAAGAGCAAAAATCCATCTCTAAATAAATAAATAAATAAATTTCAAAACAATCCTATATATAAAGCAGTTTTTGTAGCAGAGACAGATAGCTGCTCATTAAAACTTGATTTCTTTCTTTTTCTGGGACCACAGCTAGACTGCATTTTCCAGACTTCCTTGTGGTTAACTGTGATCAAAAGGTTAATGAGGCAAAAAATAAAACCAAAAACACTAAAACCAAAAATTGAGCTCTGGGTGGAGAAGAAGGCACATCGCATCCTTAGTAGAAGTAAAGTTTTTCCTAGCACTTAGCTTTGTAAAGGAACACACTTTACAAGGCACCTGCTAGGCACACACAGCACTGAGCTAGATGCTTTCTATAGGTGCATGGAAAATAAACATAAGGGCATCAGAGAAGGAAAATGCAGTGTCTGATGTCTGTAGTCACTGAGGTCCTTCACATGTTGGGGAACACTTGACACGAAAATGACTGAAATCCCAACCAAAGCATTTGAAAACTATTTAACTAGAAAGAATTGCATTTAAAAAATAGCCTTATTGAGATATAATTCAAACAGTATTTAACATATACAACACAAAGTTTTTAAGTATTCATAGAGTTGTACAACCATTGTGCGACCATTGTCATGATCTAATTTTAGAACATTTTCATCTCCCTCTAAAAGAAACTCTGTACTCATTAGTCGCCTTTCCTATCCCACATGTCCCCACAGCCCTAAGCAACCACTAATCTACCCTCCATCACTATCAATTTGTCTATTCCAAACATTTCATATAAACAGAATCATACAATAGGCAGTTTCTTTCACTTAGCACAATGTTTTCAAGGTTCATCCATGTCGGCGTAATAGCAGTACTTCATCCCTCTCATTGCTGAATCATATTCGATTCCATGGATACTCCACATTTTGTTTATTCATCAATCAGTTGATGCACATTCAGGTTGCTTCCATTTTTTAGCTATTATTAATAATGCTGCTATGAACAATTGTTTCTTCCTTTAAAAATTGACATCCCATAAAACTCACCCTTTTATTGTTATTTTTGTTTATTTATTTGTTTTTCAGAGGGAGTCTAGCTCTGTCGATAAGGCTGGAGTGCAGTGGCACGATCTCGGATCACTGCAGCCTCCGCCTCCCGGGTTCAAGCGATTCTTCCGCCTCAGCCTTCTAAGTAGCTGAGATTACAGGCGCCCGCCACCAGGCCGGGCTAATTTTTTTTGTGTTTTAGTAGAGAAGGGGTTTTACTATGTTGGTCAGGCTGGTCTGGAACTCCTGACCTCAAATGATCCGCCCGCCTTGACCTCCCCAAATGCTGGGATTACAGGTGTGAGCCACCACTCCCGGGCCACTCTTTTAAAGTGTACGATAGAATGGCTTTGGCATATTCCCAGAATGATGCATCTATCACCACAATCTAATTCCAGCACATCTCATCACTCCCAAAAAGAAACCCCTTAAGCAGTCACTTTTCATTCTGCCCTCCCCTGACCCCCTGGTGACTACCAATGCTCTTTCTGCCTCTATGGATTTACCTATTCTAGACATTTCACATAGATGGAGTGACACAACATGCAAACTTTGGTGTTTGGCTTCTTTCACTTAGCATAATGTATTCAAGATAACGTATAACATATATTCATATATTCTATATGTTATAGCATATATCAGTACTTTGCTCCTTTTTATGGCTGAATAATACTCCATTGAATGGGCATACAACATTTTGTTTATCCAGAAGGATTATTATTATTCCGAGAAGGGTTATTTCCGAGAAGGATTTTGAGGTCAACTTTGAGGGAAGCAGGGAAGAGAGCTGTGGCTGTGGGTATCTGCAAGGTGCTGGGTGAGACAGTACTGTGGGGCTTCCTGTGTGCTACAAATTTTCCAACCTGATAACAGAAGAATGATGCATTTGAGACTACGTTCAAGTGTGACTTGAGATGTCTGGCAAATGTGTAAAATTGTATACTGAGGAAAGTGGTACCTAATAGCTAGAATGTTTTCTAAGACCTTCAGATATGTGTAGGATCCCAAGAAGTCAGAGATATAATGGAAGGGTGGGAAGAGATGATCTGATTCTTCCTTTTTGTTTTCTCATTAAAAAAGCAATCAATGCCACCATAAATTCTAACATTTCTAAAATTACATTAAAAAATTATCCAGGGACTTCTGAACACTGGGAGACATTTTCAACAGATCAAGGGAGAATGCCAAGAAAGCCCTACTTCAAATAGAGATCAAAATAAATGTGGTGGGACAGATGTGATTTAAAAATATTATCTCCTAATTCAAATAAAAACTACAATGAGATACCATCTCACACCATTTAAAATGGTGATCATTAAAAAGTCAGGAAACAACAGAGGCTGGAGAGGATGTGGAGAAATAGGAACACTTTTACACTGTTGATGGGAGTGTAAATTAGTTCAACCATTGTGGAAGACAGTGGTTCAGTTTCACAAGGATCTAGAACCAGAAACACCATTTGACCCAGCAATCTCATTACTGGGTATATACCCAAAGGATTATAAATCATTCTACTATAAAGACACATGCACACGTATGTTTATTGCAACACTATTAACAATAGCAAAGACTTGGAACAACACAAATACCCATCAATGATAGACTGGATAAAGAAAATGTGGCACATATACACCATAGAATACTATGCAGCCATGAAACAGAATGAGTTCATGTCCTTTGCAGGGACATGAATGAAGCTGGAAACCATCATTCTCAGCACACTAACACAAGAACAGAAAACCAAACCCCCCATGTTCTCACTCATAAGAGGGTGTTGAACAATGAGAACACATGGCCACAGGGTGGGGAACATCACACACCTGGGTCTGTCATGGTGGGGGTTGGGGGTTAGGGGAGGGATAGCATTAAAAGGAATACCTAATGTAGATGATAGGTTGATGGGTGCAGCAAACCACCATGGCACGTGTATACCTACATAACAAACCTGCACGTTCTGCACATGTATCCCAGATATTAAGGTATATTAATAATAAAAAAAATCTCCCATTGTGTACATTGTCTTTTCAGTTTCTTGATGGAGTCTTTTGAAGCAACAAGCTTTTAATTTTAATGACGTCCAAGTTATCTATTATTTCTTTTGTTGCTTGTGCTTTGGTGTTTTATATATAATAGGAATCCATTGCCTAATTCAAGATTACAGATTTACTTTGATATTTTCTTCCAAGAGTGTTACAGTTTTATCTCTTACATTTAGGTCTTTGATCCATTTAGAGTTCATTTTTGTGTATGGTGTGAAATATGGATCCAACTTTATTCTTTTGCATACAGATAGTAGTCATAGAATCATTTTTTGAAAAGACTCTTCCCCGTGGAATTGTCTTGGCAAGCTTGTGAAACTCACTTGACCCTAAAAGGGCGTTTATCTCCAGTCTCTCACTTCTGTTCCATTAACCTATATATCTTCCCTTGAGATTGAGAGTACTAGCTAGTAATTAACCGATTAAGAACTCTATACTTGACCGGGCATGGTGGCTCACGCTGGTAATCCCAGCACTTTGGGCGGCCAAGGTGGGTGGATCACAAGATCAGGAGTTTGAGACCAGCCTGATCAATAAGGTGAAACTCCATCTTTACTAAAAATACAAAAATTATCTGGGCGTGGTGGTGCGTGCCTGTAGTCCCAGCTGCTCAGGAGGCTCAGGCAGGAGAATTGCTTGAACCCAGGAGGCGGAGGTTGCAATGAACCGAGATTATGCCACTGCATTCCAGCCTGGGCGACAGAGCAAGACTCCGTCTCAAACAAAACAAAACCTCTTTGCTCAATACTCCTATTTAATAGCAATGATTGCTGCTAATGTGATTCTAATACTTTTTGGGCATGCCATCATTGTTTAATTTCAGAGCAAACTTTCTGGAACTGATAAACAATAAGCTCTTCTTAAGAAACTAAAGTACATTAAAATAAATTGCTTTCAGGGGTTCTTAAACAAGTTCAAGACATCCTGGGTGTGATACATTTGAGCGAGAAATAGCTGGCCTAGTTCACTCTCCACATTAATCAGAACATCTCCCACCTTCTCTTTAGGATAAGCACTCTCAAATATCATTACTCATAAACCGGGGGAGGGCTGGGTTTCCACTCGCATCAGTTACTTTCTCTCCTCCTAGAAAATCTTGCAGCCGCTAGAATTTTGGGCCCCTTTGCTAGGAGGCAATTAACAAATTGCATTTTTACTATCAAAGCTGAGAAAGAGTGGCCCTTGCCCTGCCGGCACGCTTCCGACGCGTCGCCCTGGCCTGAAGATGTCTACGGTCGGGTTCGCGCCCCGTGGTCACCTAAGGCTTTCAGAGCGCCGGAGCCAGTGTACAGGACCTGCTCCTCCAGGGTCCCCATCTGGGTCTCCAGCTGTCCTTCCTCTCTACTTTCTTCTCGCGGCACACCCCTCTGGGCCTCGTCTAAACGAAGGCACCGCTGGTCCGGAGTTGCACTTGTTCGCTCCCTCCTGGGCTCTGGCAGAGCTGCATCCCCGGGGCTGCTCCGGGTTCTGGCCAGATAGCAGAGTCAGAGTCGAGATGCATGTCCCCTGCGCCGGCCAAGGGTGCCGCTGGGGCTCGCGCCGAGTAGGCGAAGGCGGGGACCAGAGGCGCCCGAGGTGG
>NW_012101010.1:399984-401601 GCF_000951045.1 Mandrillus leucophaeus
GTGTACGTTTCACCAGAAATTTCACTTCTGGGAATATATCCTACAGATATACTCAGAGTCATGCATTACATAGTGACATTTCACTAGGAAATTGCCATCACTTTTCTGTCCATCGGTCTCTTAAGGCACAACACAGTCAGTGCAGCGAGTTCTGTGAATCTCTACACAGGTGTAGTGCTCTTGTTTTGTTTCCTGTCAGTGGAAACAACTGGAACCCAGTTCAGGCCAGAGTCATAAAGAAGAATGGCCAGCCTGAGTGGCTGGAGTGGAGGGATAGGGCTATTGTTAGAAACAATGCCGAAGTTACACTTTCTCTCTTTAACTTTTTTTTTTGTAGGATATATTTCTTGGTCTCTCTACCATGACCTGGGACCGATGATCTATTACTTTCCTTTGCAAACACTAGAACTCACTGGGCTTGAAAGTTTTAGTATAGCGTTCCTTTCTCCAATATTTCTAACAATTACTCCTTTCTGGAAATTGGTTAACAAGAAGTGGATGCTAACCCTGCTGAGGATAATCACTGTCGGTAAGATTTAAAAGAGTTTCTTTAAGTTTTTTTGTTTTAGTTAAAAATCAAGTGAGATTATGTAGACTGTTCTTTGAATGCTAAATGTTTGAATTTAAAAAATCAAATATTTCTCTTTCCCTTACCACTACCTTAGAAGAGCTTTAGTAATTGGAAGACTAGACTGAAAGTCGATGTGTTTTACATTTACAATGTTTTTGCCAGACTAGAAAGACCTAAAAATCATTGAAATGAGTAGAGGAAAGATACCTTAAAGAACTGATCAACTCTTGAATATATTGTGTTTTTCTTTCCAACTGTGACATAACACTCAGGAGCCATTTTAAAAAGTTTGTTAAATAATAATTCACAAGAAATGTGAAGATTATGATGACAAACACCACAATAAGCAGTCAAACAAGAAACTAGGAAAAATACTTGCAACTCTTTTAGCCAAAGGGCTAATTTCTGTAATATATAGAGTTCCCACAAACCAATAATAAAAAGAGACCAACAACTCAATAGAAAAGGGGGCACAGGATCTGATCAATTCACTGGAAAGGAAATACAATTAGTTCTTAAAAATGGAAGCAAATGTATAGATCATAAATTATACACATACAGATATGCTTATCTATAGTTTGACAAGTAGATCAGCAAAGAATAGTCTGACTGCACTGTGCAGTAAGAGTGGGGAAACAGGCACTCATACATTGCTGGTGCGTGTCCATTGGCACAACCTCTATGGAGAATAATTTAGTAGTATTATCAAAATTACAAATAAGCACATTTCACCAGAAATTCTACTTCTAGAAATATATCCTGCAAATATACTCACAGTCATGTGTTGCATAGCGACATTTCACTATGACACTGCCATCGCTTTTCTGAAGGCACAACACAGTCAGTGCATTGACTTCTGTGGATCCCCACAAAGGTATAGAGCTCTTGTTTTGTTTTGTGTCAGTAAAGATGAAGTCTTGCTATGTTGCTCAGCTGGTCTCGAACTCCTGAGCTTAAGCCATTCTCCCTGGCCTCCCACAATGCTGAGATTATAGGTGTGAGCCACTGCTCATGGCCTAGAGCTCTTGTTTTTTTTTTTTTTTTTT
>NW_012101010.1:404911-406646 GCF_000951045.1 Mandrillus leucophaeus
CGGCTTTCCCGGAAAGCGCTGCCCAGCGCCGCGGCGATGCCCTCGCTGTGGAGAGAAATCCTCTTGGAGTCGCTGCTGGGTAAGCTGAAGCGCCTCGCCGCGCGTTTGCGGGTGCCAGCTCTCCGGGCCCTGTCCAGAGCCGCGGCGCTAGTCCAGGTTGGCTGAGTTCGGGTAGGAGGAAAAGGGCGCTCCGTGCCCAGAGTGGAGATGCTTATCTTCCCCTGGGAACTCTCCCTACTGAGGGGAATAAAGGAAAAGACCTAGACTGGAGTGTTCAAACTGAGTCTGCGAGGCGCCCGCAGAAGACGCCGTCGCCCGAGTTCCCAGCAGCTCTGGGACTGTGCCCAAGGAGCGCGAATTCCTCTCGTGTCGGCCTTGACCCCGCAAGGCCGGTATCGTCCCCAAAGACCCCCACCCGTGGCCTTTAAGTTTAACTTAATACAATTCAGTGCTGAACTTTAAAATTCAGAAGGAGAGGGGCACCTGTTTTCCCTAGGAGCTGTAGGTGAACACCCGGTGGCAGCTGCTGCCGTGAACTGGGCCCAGGACAAGTGGCCCTGGTGTGGGCTGCACACTTGGGCATTTGGCGAAAAGCATCGGACTCGAGTCTCATGTGCTCTCTCACCAGCTTTACAAAATCCCAAGGACAATTTTATTGGTGTAATTCTGTCGGAGCTGTGTGAGTAATAAAATGAAAGTTCCCAGACAAACATTTGGGATATTGCTGGAATCCCAGGTTCGTTACAAAACAAAGATCCCTCTGGTCTGGGTGGGGCGCCTTCCTGAGAACTTGATTTTCTGGGAGCTGGTAATTCTCAGGAGGGCTTCAGACTATTTTTTTTTTTTTCTGGCTCAGCCTGTATCTATAAGTTGGGAGATGTACAGTGCCTAGCATTCAATAAGTACCTCAGGTGCTAGTACTCAGTGCATTTGATCTCACTTAATCCTCCCAACAACTCTGAAGGGGTTGAAAGTTTTGCGGACTAAGAAGCGGAGTTGGAAAGTCAGTTGGTAGAAAGTCCCCACACCTGGTAGTTAGAGGGGCTACCTTTGGACCCAGGCTGCTTAGAGTTATGGCAACTCTGACATTTGCTACTTGTGTAACCTTAGGTACTCATTTATCTTTCTGAGTCTCAGCGTTTTGCTTGTTGTTTTGTTCTTGCTTAGTTAGTTTTTGCATTTATAAGAGGCGAGTGGAAATACTACCCATCTCATAGCATAGGGGGCTGTATAAGGAATGAGACAGATGCTCCGTGTTTAACACTTAGCACCAATCCTAGTGCGTGGCAAGTGCCCATAGCGTTAATTATCATCATTGCTCAAGATTATACAGCGGTTATTGGCAGAGGTGCAACTTACTTCAGATCTGGGTATTCCACTACCCTGCACTGCCTCCTAAGGATTGGACTGAAAATGTTCTACTCAAGGGAATGACTGCTGCCTCACTCAAGTGCTTTGGGTGTAGTCTGGGGTTGTAGGAGGGAGTCCTGCTGCTTACTGCCGTTTTGGACTCTCACAATATTTTTCATTATACAGGGGACAATGTAGGTAAGAAAATTTTGTCAGTCAGGGTCCTGATGGGAAGCCAAATTCAACTCAGGTGGTCCAAATGAATAGGACTTAATAAAGAGATTGTCTACAGCCATATGGGCAAGGAAAAGGAACAAGCAAGGGATGCTGAGAGACTCATGGCAGCAAGAAGCCATCCTCTACCAGGGCCTGATGTGAGGGGGCG
>NW_012101010.1:408396-419626 GCF_000951045.1 Mandrillus leucophaeus
TTAGCCAGGATGGTCTCGATCTCCTGACCTCGTGATCCACCCGCCTCGGCCTCCCAAAGTGCTGGGATTACAGGCTTGAGCCACCGCGCCCGGCGAGCTCTTGTTTTTAAAACAACTCAGACTCAGAAGGATAGTGGTAAAAACTCCTGAAAAGTGTGCCCTTTACAAAGTTGGTGTCCATAGGAATTGGAAGACGTGTCAAATGGTCTTGAAATTTTCAGCTCCAAAAATAACAAATGAAGTTTCCTATCCTGAACTGAGTATATAGTAATTGATTTCAACTGGCATTGACTTGCAGTATCCTTCCATGACCCACCATAGCTCCGAGTCTTGCAAAATTCATTTTCTTATCACACTTCAAGTTGATTTTATGGGAGTGATCTCATAGGTAGTAATTTCTTGTTACCTTTGGTGCTGCCTATGTGGACCTTACCTATACATCCACAGACTGAGTGGAAACTGGGATAGTTTCCATTCCTTCAATCCATTTTTGGCCCAGTAACTTCTGGTGACTGTAAGGGATGTGATATAAAATAAGTTTGGGGTAGATATTCTATTTTATCTCTATGCTTCCTGTTCCCTTTTCACTTTCTTCCTCCGTGAAAACCTATCACCTTGAGCAGAAGTAGAATTATATTTGGAAATATGAAATAGGTAGGGAACATTACTCAGAGTTGAGGAGGAAGTGGCCATTCTCTGCTAAATGCTGCTCCAGGTGACCATTGAGCTTTGTTTTTGCTAAACAGAGGCTGAAGTAAGCCATGATTTGCTTTAAAACTCCCTTCAAATGCTTCTTAGGGATATGAAACAACTTTGTTTTTAGAGTCCTGAGATATTCTTATGTAAATACAGAGAGGGTCTGAGCGTTACGTGCCATCTCACTTCTGGCACCTCAGATATTCGAGGTTAATTACTGTGTAAGTAACCATTAAACCAGTTCATACTCCTATCAATTTAGATTATTTTTGACCCACCAGGTTGGCTATAATCGAAAAAGACAGACAATAATAAGTGTTGGCAAGGATGTGGAGAAATTGGAACTTTCACACATTACTGGTAGAAATGTAAGAAATGTAAAATGGCACAGCTGCTTTGGCAAAGTGTGACAGAAGCAGTTATCATATGATCTAACAACTCTATTCCTTGGTATATACCCAAGAAAAATGGAAACATCTGTTCAGACATAAACTTGTACACAAATCTTCATAGCTGCATTATTCATGAGAGCTACAAAATGGAAACAACCTAAATGCCCATCAACTGACACATGGATAAACATACTGTAGTATATACATGCAATGGAATATTATGTAGCTATGAGAAGTAATGAAACACTGATACATGCTACAACCTGGATGCACCCTGAAAACATTATGGTAAGAGAAAGAAGGCAGTCACAAAAGGCCACATATTGTACAATTTAATATGAAATGTCCAGAATAGGAAAAATTCGTAGAGACAGAAAATAGATTAGTGGTTGCCAGAGGCTAGGGGATGTAGAGAGAAGGGAATGAGAAGAGACCTGCTAATGGGGATGTGGCTTCTTCTTGGGGTGATGAAATTTTTCTGGAATTTGATAGTGGTGATTGTTGCACAACTTTATGAGTATACTAAAAATCATTGAATTGTATATTTTAACATGGTGACTTTTATGATATGTGAATTGTATTTCAATAAAAATTTTAAATACATATATAAAATTATACACCAACTATGTCTTCCTGAGTATAAAGATGGTATCAGATAACATTCATCAAATGCAGATTATGGAGTTCCAATCCATGCTTGCCAAAACTGCTTAGCTCTCCCTATTTTGTTTGTAGGCAGCATAGCCTCCTTCCAGGCTCCAAATGCCAAACTGCGACTGATGGTTCTTGCACTTGGGGTATCTTCCTCGCTGATAGTGCAAGCTGTGACTTGGTGGTCAGGAAGTCATTTGCAAAGGTATGGTTAATGTTTCATGTACTTATAGACAAACAAGTATAGTCAGTTACCAAAGGGAAACCTGGGGCCAGGAGTTCCAGGTTATAGTTTTTACCTTCCATATGGCCTTGTTGAAGTCTCCTTTTTTTCCTTTTCCCAAAACAAGGACATGAACACTTGCCATCAATCTCAATAAGGTTTTGAAAATTAATGAATTATAGCGAGTTGCTTAAGTTGCTATATAGAGGCTAAGTCACGTTCATTATTGCAGATTACCAACAAGACTATTTCAGCTACTTATTCTATGAAACTGTGAAATTCATGATGGACATAGTACATTGAGTCCACATAAAAAGTGTTTAAAAATACTTTTGCACTTACAGATACCTCAGAATTTGGGGATTCATTTTAGGACAGATTGTTCTTGTTGTTCTACGCATATGGTACACTTCACTAAACCCAATCTGGAGTTATCAGATGTCCAACAAAGTGATACTGACATTAACTGCCATAGCCACACTCGATCGTATTGGCACAGGTAATATAATAACTTTGGAATTTTCTCTTTTGCAGAGCTTACATTTCCTGTGTGAATGTTCCACATCTTGGAAAGAAAATCTATAAAAGTAATCTTTCTGCATTATATCTATATTTCAGCTTTTTCTTCCTCTGAAATAATAATTGGTGCAACCAGTGGGCTATTTGCTAAGCAGCAGGCACATTTTCCTTGCCTGTACAGACAGAGGGTGAAAATAAAATACTGTCACTGGTTTGTAGCACCGTGGCAGTGGGAGACGAGAACCAGGCCTTATACCCTAGCTCTCATTCGGCTCTGTCTTCCTCCTCCTTCCCCCTGGTCAGGGCTCTCTAGGATGGGATTCTCCATCCTCCACTTCCACACTGACCCCAGTACATCTGTAACACTAAGGAAAGTTTCTGTGACCTATAGCTGTCCCTGGAACTTCCTGTGTTTTTTTCTTCCAGAGGTCTGAAGCTCCAAATCTAAGACTTGAAAAGAAAGGAAACCTTGCATATGCATACCGACTTTCCAATCACCTGTATCTCCCAGGGGCCAGCTTTCTTTGAGACAGAAACATGCCCAGCTTGGAGTTTGTTTTGTAAACCAACCCGAGACTCTTCTAAAAAGAAGGGAGAAGTGTTAGTGGATTCTAGTTAACTTGCTCCTAGCTTTTTGTGTAACTCTCAGTGAGTCACTGTTCTTCTGTAACTACAAGGTGAAATATCAAGATTAATGGAAGTTTAGAGGGTATTGGCTCACCACAAACAAAATGCTTGTATAATTTCCCCTGTGCCCCCTAGTTTGGCATGAAATGAGAATAGAGGGAAATTATGTCAGTAAATTGATCACATGATATTAATAGTAGAAGACTTAGAACTCGGTCTGGTCCCCTAACATATGTTTTACATTCATATCTAGAGGCAGAGACTCGGGCAGCCCATTTCACAGGTACAGCCTGATAAAGATCTGAACTTCAGGGTACTGTTCACATTTCCTGACTTTTTTTCTATCTGGCCTCTGTTTTAAATGTATGTGACCCAGTTCCTGGCTGGCAGTCCCTTTCTCCATTTCTGCTCTGTGCCTTCCTTTATAAAACTGACTGTTCATCATGCACCTTCTCAGCCTATCTGAGCATATCAAGTATTTTTTGTAGTTTCCTTTGAAGATTTGTTGGGTCCTGTGTGGGGGTGGGGTCACCCACTGTCATACACTGCATTTCACTCAGCAAATTCAGTTTAGATGGCTTTTCCCTCAAAACTCTCTGCTGAGACCCCATGCCCCTGGTCTCCCTTCTGTCACTACCGCCCTCTCCCACTCCATCCCGTCCCCACTGCTCTCAGCTCTGCCCCTCCTCCCTCTGATCCTGTTAATGTCAGAGAAGCTTTCTTGGGAAATTAGACTGCCAGCCGTACAGTCAGACCCTAAGACCTTCCTTCCATCCTGTAGAGGGCAGGATGGGGGTCACAAAGTGTCTGCCCAATAGGCTTTCTCTGTTTCTGTGAAGGAGTCCTCCTGCTGGCATCTTCTCCAGTTGTTACAGTTTTGTGTGTAAAGTCATTACTGTGATGAGTTGGACCTCTTGGCTAAATAGTACCAAGGAGCTACACTGCCTAAGCTCTAATCCCAGGTTCCTAGGTTCTCTTTACTAGCTGTGTGAACTTGGAAAGGCTACCTGATCTCTCTGGGTCTGTTTTCTTGTTTTTGAGACTGAGTTTCACTCTTGTTGCCTGGGCTGGAGTGCAGTGTTGCGATCTCGGCTCACTGCAACCCCCACCTCCCAGGTTCAAGTGATTCTCCTGACTCTGCCTCCCGAGTAGCTGGGATTACAGGTGTCTGCTACTGTGCCTGGCTAACTTTTTATTTATTTATTTTTTGTGTGTTTTTAGTACAGACCGTTTTCACCATGTTGACCAGGCTGGTTTCAAACTCCTGACCTCAGGTGATCCACCCGCCTCGGCCTCCCAAAGTACAGGGATTACAGGCACGAGCCACTGCATCCTGCCCTGTTTTCTAATCTGTAAAATAGGATTAATAGTAGAGCCTACTTCATGAAGTTGTTGTGAAAGTTAAATGAGTTAATATAAAGTTAATATACAGGGCTCGGAAGAGGGGTTGGTGCACAGTGGCTACTCAGTCAATGCACTGCATCCACAGAGGGTTAGATGACAACCCTGTTCTTTGGGAGGAAGCAGCCTGTGTACTGGAAATGTTCCACTCAATTTTTACATTTGTTCCCGGACACTTTTTCTGCAATGCCTTAACTTCACATGAAGCAAATAATTTTCTGCATTTTCACCTGTTGAATTCCAAAATGCGTTTTCTGCCTTAAACCATTCCTTATCTGGCCTGCAAGGAATTATCTCTCCCACTAAATAGCTGTCAGCATGTTTAGCTTTGTATTTTAGTTGCATGTCTCATCTCCTCTTCTGAAGTAAGCTTCTTGAAGCCAAATGCCATTTCTTCCTTAATGTCTGCTAACTATAGAGCGCAAATTTCCATATAACTAAACTTTTTCCATATATGTATTTTTAAATTCTAGATGGTGACTGCAGTAAACGTGAAGAAAAGAAGACTGGTGAGGCAGCCACGGGGATGGCCTCTAGACCCAACTGGCTCCTGGCAGGGGCTGCCTTTGGTAGCCTTGTGTTCCTCACCCACTGGGTTTTTGGAGAAGTCTCTCTTGTTTCCAGATGGGCAGTGAGTGGGCATCCGCATCCAGGGCCAGATCCTAACCCATTTGGGTAAGTTTGGGTTTGGAAGCAATCACAAAATTGGCAGTTATGCCTGGAGAAAGCAATGCCTCCTTTGTCAGACAGCTAGGTCTGTGCTAACCAGATATTTCATACCCACTCTCCCTAGATATCAGAATATGGCATGAAATTATTGTGTGCTCTGGAGAGAAGGGCACCGGAAGGGTCTTTTCCCCTGTGCAGAAGGATTGCTGAAAAGTAGATGTGGGAGGCCCAATGGTTGCTCACAGCTAAATAAGAGGTTTCCAGAGCTTCAGCATAGGCATCCCGAGGAATGCTTGCACAGAACATTCTCAGTGGTGGGAGAGGAGCAGCACTCCCTGGCCATTTCCTCCAGACCCTCTGGTTATGGTTATGGGCATTTAGTAGGACAAGACCACAGTCCCCTGGGGAGACTAGGTTGACTGCCTGGGGCACAGATCTCTATTCTCAGCGAAGGAGGGCAGCCCCAGGAGATCCCTGCATCTTCTGGTACTTTCTTGTTCCAGCCGTGGGACACACAGGGAGTTAGTAGTCTGGAGTCAAGTGTTGGTCCTTGTGTTTTGTCCTTATTAACCCTCTCTCTACTCTTCCTGACATATAATTTCTCTTGTAACTGGCACCATCTCTTCTTGCAAAAAAATTGGAGAAACTCTTAAAAGATCTGCCTCTGATAACTTTTCTCTCTTGTAGTGCTCAATTCTTACAATTGAAGGCATGCAGCTGCCTACTGGATCTTTCCCCAGCAGGGATCTGGGCATATCCCACAGGCTTGTCAACCTCAGCCTGTCCAAATCTGAACTCAGTATTTCCCAGTCCTCCACGCATGTTCTTCTTCCCCCATGCCCAGGTCCACTTTGTCTGTCCACCTCATTATCCAAACCTGAAACCAAGAGTTCGCCCAGAATTCTCCATCTTCCTCATTTTCTCCAACTCAGTTCTGTGACTTCTTTTAGATTAAACCCTTCCTCTCTATCCCTAAGCACATCTGCCTTAGTGGAGTCCTCACCATTTTTTCATTCAGGCTATTACTGTTGTCTCCTAATTGTCTCTCTTTTGCGGAATCTTCTCCACATGGCTCCAGAATGATCTCTGTAAAATGCAAATCTGATTCCACCACTCCTTTACTTATAAGCTCTCAGCAGTTTGCCCCACAATACACAGGGAAAATACTGCCCCCAATTCTCCCACATGAGGCAGGATCTGGCCCCTCTACTTACCTTTACAAATGCGTTCTAATCTTATCCTCCTGCTTCACCTGAGCCGAACCCACTTGCGGTTCTCTGGAAGTGCCAGACTGTTCCAGTCTCCCCACTGCCTGGGCTTGCTTTACTGTCTTGATGTCCTGGTAAGCCCTACTCCATTCAAAACGCAGCTCAAACATTTTCTCTGTGAATTCTTCTCTTATTATCACAGGGGATCCCTTCTTTATGCCACATACTATAATACTTTGAATCGATCAATTTTTGTATGTGTGTTATATATGTGTGTACATACATACACATATATATGTATCTGTTAGAAACTTTATTTTTCTGTATTACAGATTTTAAAAAATGTCTTTCTTCCTGTCCAGATACTAAGCCCCTTGAGGGCAGGGAATGGGAAAATGAATGAACATTGATTGCTTACTCTGTGTCAAGTACTGAACAAGGACGTTTGAAAATATTATTTCATTTAGAGTCTGTATCTTCCTCCATATCTGGGAGGAAGGCAGAGAAGAAAGAAAGGAACAAAAGGACAGAGGGGAAGGAAGAAGTTTATTCCTACGTGTTAAAGCTTAGTTTCCAGAGTTACTTGTGAAAACAAGCATACGTTTTGTGGCAGAGTAAAGGAAGAATTTTAATTGTAAATGGTGAGTCCTGGTAGCCAGGAGAAACTCACCATTCAACTCTGGGCCAATCATGTTACATCCCCGGCCTTGCTTTTCTCACAAGAAGAATGTAACTAAACTTCAGGGGGAAACTTTCTCACATATATAAAATGAGGGTTTGCTTTTCAGACATTTCCTAATCCTGTATATTAGAGTGAGACATTGAAGATGGAAATGCAACTCACAAGACCAGCATTTCCCAAACTGTGCTGGTTTGGGAAGACACAGCGTCTTCCCTGTGAGATGCTGGTTTCTTGAGATGTTAACGAGAAAAAGAAAATGCTTCTATATCAAATAGGTTGAGGAAATAGTGCATTTCAATCTTCCTTTCTTTGTACTTCACAATGCATATCAGCATATTAGAGACGTTTGGAGGTTTCCCAAAGTTATTTGAACATGGAATTATCCTTTAGAACATCTATTAATGCCTGACAGAGTAGGCGTGTTTCTCAGAACTAGCTTGAGAAATGTTGCGTTAGACCATCATCGCTCACCCTCATCATAGTAGGAATGGCTTTCTGAAATTCACCAGATTATACTTAAGGAAATGGGTCATAGGTATGTTTCATGGGGAAAAGGTGAGAGGGAGGCTCCGAAGGTGCTGAAAGGCCTTGGGAAAACAAAGGAGCAGTGTCGTCTGTGGCCCTGGGAGGACAAGGGAGGACAAACTGTGTCTTGGTCACATGTTCTGGCTTCTCCTTAGCCCACGCCAACACTAGTGACCCCATCACTCTTAGTGTTCTGTAGCACTTTCTGCCTTCTGATAATCTTCATTATTATTAGGTCTCACTATTTTGTCCAGGCTGGTCTCAAACTCCTGACCTCAAACGATCCTCCCCCCTCTGCCTCCCAAAGTGCTGGTATTACCGTCATGAGTCGCTCTGCCTGGCCCTATCTGCATTATTTATTAATGGTGTTTATTATA
Source organism: Mandrillus leucophaeus (assembly GCF_000951045.1). NCBI lineage: Eukaryota > Metazoa > Chordata > Mammalia > Primates > Cercopithecidae > Mandrillus > Mandrillus leucophaeus. The sequence continues at coordinate 416,367 of NW_012101010.1, forward strand.
AGTCTCCCCCACCAGAATGTGAGCTCTGTGGGAGAAAGGGATCATTGTTCATTGATGCATCCCAAACACCTAGAACAGAGCCTGGCACATGGTGGGCACTCAAAAATACTTGTTGTTGATTTGGCAGTAGAAAAATATCCACACTGTCCTTCATGGCCTCTTCTCACATCTGGTCTTCCGGAGCCCCAGGGTCATTCTTACACAGGTAGGAGCAGGTAGTAATATGGCTACGAGCCTCACCTCAGAGCCTGAGGACCATTTTAGATTCTTAGTCCTATGTGGGCTACTGTGTTTGACCTCAAGCAGGTTACTTACGTGCTCTTTCCCCCAGTATTCTCCTCTGCAAAATGGGGATAATATTAGCATTTACCTTACAGGAGCATGAGAATTAAATGAATAATAATTACAGGGGAAAATCTTAAAATAGTGCCTAGTATATAGTGTATGTTATGTTTTTGAGCTTAATTTATGTGACAGCTACTTAAATGAGTCCTATGTTCTAGCTATTATTATTTCTGGGTTTCCTTCTAAAGTTTAGTTAAATTTCTTTTTTCCTCCTTTTGCAACTTTTTGCCAAAATAGCAAAATAATAAAATCATTTGTGGTTGTTTTAAAAGCCACACAGCTATCAGTTATTTATCAAATTGACACTGGTTTTGGGAAGGCAGAGACTCTAGGCAAGAGCAGTATTGAGGTAGAGGAAAGAAAGAAAAAAAAGCAAACTAAATAGAAACCATTCCAATGAACTTTTCTTTTTGTTCTTGGCAGAGTCATTTAAAATGTTACATGACCAACATGGACTGTACTTTAATAGTCTGAGAAAGCTTGGTTACTGCGCTTACATGATAAGTTGGCAGATATCATTGATCTCATGGCGGAGTTTTTATTCCTTCTCTGTTCTGAATGTGTATAATATTGGCTCCCAGTGGGCTCTCATGATCTCACCGGTTGTTCCACACACATTATTTCTTATATGTAACCAGAGGTGGGAGGTATATTTCTATTTTATATTCGGGACGATGAAATATTACTAACGTCACATGTCTTAGAGCATGTCCTTTTTCACAGAGGTGCAGTACTGCTGTGCTTGGCAAGTGGATTAATGCTTCCAGCTTGTTCGTGGTTTCGTGGTGCTGGTTTGATCTGGTGGGTTACAGGTATGTGGAATTTACCTGCAGATAGACCATCACTGAGCTTGGTTATCCAGTTTGTCTGCAAGCATGCACAACTCAACTGAAAGTAGATACAACCATATAAATATGTACTGTGGCCAGATGGGCTGTTGCAACCAGCAGCAGCAACTATAACGCAGATGTCACCAAGGTCACTGGTGACTACCTGCTCTGAATTCCTGCTTCCTCCTACCTCCGCCTCCCCTTCCTCCTGTGGCTGTGCTGCTTTCCTGGACTACATTGCCATAATACTACCTACTCTTAAAAATACATAAACAAGGCACATGTGTTAAGTAGCAGATTTATAAAAATTCTTGATTTTTAATTAAAAAATTTTTTATTTGTATAAATTTATGGGGTACAAGTGAGATTGATTGATTGATAACTTTTAAGTTCAGGGATACATGTGTAGGTTCGTTATATAAGTAAACTCGTGCAATGGGGGTTTGTTGTACAGATTATTTTGTTACCCAGGTAAAAAGCCTAGTACCCGTTATTCTTCCTGATCTTCTCTCTCCTTCTACCCTTGTCTGGTAGACCCCAGTGTCTGTTGTTCCCCTCTTTGTGTCCATGTGTTCTCATCATTCAGCTCCCACTTAATGAGAACATGCAGCATTTGGTTTTCTGTTCCTGCATTAGTTTGCTAAGGATAATGGCCTCCAGCTCCATCCATGTTCCTGCAAAGGATATGATCTCATTCTTTTTTATGACTGCGTAGTATTGCATGGTATATATTACCACATTTTCTTTATCCAGTTTACCATTGATGGGCATTTAGGTTGATTCCATGCCTTTGCTACTGTGAATAGCGCTGCAATGAACATATGCGTGCATGTGTCTTTATGGTAGAACAATTTATATTCCTTTGGGTACATACCCAGTAATGGGATTGCTAGGTCAAATGGTGATTCTGTTTTGGGGAATTGTCACACTGTTTTCCAAAATTGTTAGACTGATTTCCACTCTCACCAGCAGAGTATAGGTGCATAGATTGGGTAGTGGTCAAGTCAGAGTTCTTAGGCAATCCCTCACCTGATGGATAGAGTGGACCCATTAAGTAATTCTCATGAATAGCAGATTTTACCTAGGAGATGAGGGCCATGCATTGCCATGTTGCTAGTTGCCAGACTTCTTTCACTCTTCAAGATTCCTTGCTTTTCTGTGTTTCAAAAATGCCCTTTAGAATTCCATGATGAAGCTCCATTTCCCTTTCTCCTTTACATGTAACAGGCCCAGCCTTCCACCCGGTTTTAGGGTCCATGTCTGCTTACTCAAAGACCTGACCCATCTTTTCCCAGTTACACCCTTTAAGACCCCAGAAGTATCAGTGAAGACAATCATGTTTTGGGCCGCCCTCTTCCCTCTCCCCTAGTCTTTGTGAAGAGGAGGGAGCATTGTACTTATTTTCCTATAACAGAATTATGCCAGCCCTCCTCCTTTCCCTTAAAAGGCAGTATTTAATGATTATAGTCAGGTTTTCTGACTCTAAGTAAAAAAACCACTTTATTATATAGCAAATACTGTATTTGGTTTGAGATGTTGTTAATACATATTGATTAAGCTGGTGATTCAGAGTGGTACACTAGATGCTGTGTTTGAGAGACTGTATCAGTAATAGAAGATTTAGGATGACAACATAACAAGTGAATTTCTGTACATCATAAGCGCCATCACATTTGTCTGGAAATGTATGTGTAATCCAGATACATGGCTAACTCGATGAGGTTAGCCAGGTCCTCTTCCTCCTGGAGCTATGTGAACACACTGTTGCAGTCTTGTTGAGGTGTTTGTACTTGCTTGTGTAGTTTTTGATAGGCATTGTATTTGGAGCCTGTGGAGATTTGTGTGTATGTGGGAGTAATCTTTCTTCTCATCACAGGGTTTATTTGTGAGATTCCTCAGGGAAAGAGCCAGGAAAATTTGTCAATGCTGAGTTTGCATTGAGCATATGCAGAAGCTTCTTCTTTTTTTTTTTTAATTTATTTATTATTATTATACTTTAAGTTGTAGGGTACATGTGCATAACGTGCAGGTTTGTTACATATGTATACTTGGGCCATGTTGGTGTGCTGCACCCATCAACTCGTC
>NW_012101010.1:426197-435457 GCF_000951045.1 Mandrillus leucophaeus
TTCCCAGGTGAGGCAATGCCTCGCCCTGCTTCAGCTCTCGCTGGTCGGGCTGCAGCAGCTGACCAGCACGGATCGTCCGGCACTCCCCAGTGAGATGAACCCAGTACCTCAGTTGAAAATGCAGAAATCACCGGTCTTCTGTGTTGCTCGCGCTGGGAGTTGGAGACTGGAGCTGTTCCTATTCGGCCATCTTGCTCCACCCCCCCAGAAGCTTCTTAATCTGCATATAAGTTGGAAAAGGAAAAAGAAATGCATTGAGCATTTGTTCAGCATTTATATCATGCCTTTTCTCATAAAGTATAAGCAAAGTGCTTATTGGGCAGGTAGTTAACAGCTTCATTTTAACCTTAAGAACACAGAGAAATAGATTGTTAGTTAAAGAACAGAAAAGCTGTGAACCTATCGTGTTATACTTATTTCCCCAGACAAGTAAGGTCATAACCTTGAGAGTCAAACCTAATCTAGTTTTGCTGTCTCTCTGCAGTATTAAATAGTAGCTTTAAAGACTCTAAGAGAAGCAGATTTAAGGCTTCTAGAAGGCTGTTTGCAGTAGAAGAAAGCAGGGCCATAATTCACCAGCTTCATTTTCCTTTCTGATCACTTACTCACTTGCAATAAGTTGGAGCTCAAGCTTAATTATCTGGAGGTGGTGCCCACTTTTCACTGTGATTCGTCTCTGGAAACCACACAATAAAGCAAGCTGTGGCCAAAGGAATCCTGTTTTCCCACTGTACAGTTTAAGTTGACAATCCAACTGGAGACTCAGCATGAAATTAATTATGGCAGTGACTGAACAATTTCATACAAGCAAAGATACAGGTGCTTTAAATGTTGATAGCAGTTAAATCAGTAAAGCCAGAGTTCTATTTTTAAAAAAGGCTAGATAGAGTAAACACATTGATAGGACCCCACTGTACTGTAGTGTTCAGATAATTTTACTACATGGAAAACTTGATTTATTGAAAACTTATATGTGAGTTATTATAACTGTTATTGAAATAGTTACCATTACTTCCACTTGATGTCTTTGATGTTGTACAGGTTTGGGGGGAGATTATTGGAAAGGCTCAAACAAAAGCAGTTAAGGAATACAGTTAAGTGAAAAAGGTAAAGTGACTAACAGTGCGTATCGCATGCTACCATTGGTGTACAAAAAGGAAGGGAAATGCATGCACATATATATTTCTTTGTATGTGTAGAGTATCTCTGGAAGGATGCAAAGGTAAGTGCTTACACTGGATTGGTTGCCTTCACTAAGGGGAACTAATGGGTGACGGGACAGAAAATCCCTTTTGTAGCATTTGAATTCCAATTTTGAATTTATAACCCACTTAAACAGTACAATTTTGGCAGATTTAAGATATAGAGCCCATTTTAAAATAGAAATAAAAATGGTAACAGTCAAGATAAATTTGAGAGATGTTTTCATTCCCTCTAGATAATTCTCTGTAGTAAGACAAAGAGAACAATATTATGCTAATGTCTTTAGATTAGAATATCAAATTCAGAATCATTCTTTTAAAAACAGTCATTGTAAGCCAGTAAGTAAGAAAAATTTAACCTCACTAATAGTCAAATAAGTGCAATTTAAAATGTCATAGCATTTTTGACTTTAATTTGGTAAAGATTTTTGGCATTATTACATATATTTGGTAAATTTTTACCAAATTAAAGATGAAATTTTGGCAGGATTTAAGAGGTGTTGAGACTTGGCAGGTTTTCTACAGGAAGTAAAGACAAGTATTAGGTTTCCTGAAAGTTGCTTTCAGGAAAGCAACTGGTCACAAGTCATGACCTTAAAATACTTATGCCCCTTAACATAAGAGTTGTGTTGTTAAGAATCTGTTTTAAGGAAATAATAGGTAATGTGGCAAGGGATCATTGACAAAAAAATATGTTCATCACACTGTTGTTTTAAAAGCTTGACATGGGAAGCTTCATAAATGGCCAGCAATAGGAAAATACTCATATTGGGGTATATTTATCCAGTGAAGTATTATATGTACATTAAAGTGTTTTAGAAAAAAATTATTTACACTAATAAATGTTCCTGATATAATGTTTCATAAAAAGCGGCATATATAGTCTTTAATATGTGGTACAATTCCATTTATGTAAAAATACTTCTGTATATACACAGAAGATGACTTAGAAATACACAGAAATATTGGCTGTGGTCATCTCCATCTTAGTCAATCCTAAACTGCTTCTTTTTCAGTTCTGTATTTTTAAAATTTCTAAAGCAAATAGGCATTACATTTGTTTTATTTTAAAATGAAAAAATTCCATTGAGGATCTAGGTATTTGAAGATCTCCCTATGAAGTTAAACTCCATGGTTTGTAGAGGACCTTGGAATCTAGTTCTCATGCTCATCTGAGAGATGTTCTTTTTGAAGTGGGGAGAAATAGGCAGTCAGGAAGGTGGCATTGCCCTGTGATGGTGCAATGGAGTGTACTGAACTTATTGAGCTATGGAGCATTAAGATGCTGGCTGGAGCCACTTTCTGCTTCCAACTGCTTTCTGGATTTCTTGGCCCAAGTAGTGAAGAGTCTGCTGTAGCTACCCTTGAAGGGTGGGTCCCAATTACACAACATGGATTGGAATGTTTCAAAAATGCCATATTTTCTATGGAAAGGGATTATATTGATGGTCCCAAGATGGAGTGGACCCTGCAGTGCTATTTCAAAGCTGATTTCACAAGAATTGGGGGAAAGGTTATGTGACCTCAGCATTGGCTCAATAAACTAACATTTACAGAGTGCCTGCTGTGGATCCGACAGAATGCATAGCTACCGACACCTAGCAGGCTGTTGGGTGATGAATGAACTGATTGCAGAATTGCTTAAGCAGTGAACCTATGAATGCTACCTCTTCTCTTGGGGCTGTGTGGTTGGAAAAGTCAATGTACCTCTTGTAGGATAGGTGGTAGCATTAGCTGGACAGAAATTCCTTTAGAAGCCCCTTAACAGAAGTGTTCTAGAAACCACACTCTACCTGTTTTCTAATGTCCTGTATCTGATTGGTTAAATGTAATGGACATATTTTTGGTATTACAGATAATTTTAGTTTTTATTGCTGTTAGGATCTTAACAGCAACGACCTAAAAATGCCTTTTTCCCTCCTGCCCTTTCTGAAGAAATAGCACTGAACTGAGATTTACTAGATCCACATTCTACCTCCAGTTGAGACAGTAACTGGCTGTGTGACATTGGGCAAATCACATTAACCTTGTCAGATCTTAGTTTTCTCATCTGTCTGGAGATTGGATCAGTATACCCCTAAGGTCTGTTCTGGTTCTAAAGGCTATAAATTGGTCATCCTCTAAGCTCAACTGCTTTCCTGTCTGATTCATTTCTCTCTCTCACAAACAGGAACAGCTTCAGCTGCGGGGCTCCTTTACCTGCACACGTGGGCAGCTGCTATGTCCGGCTGTGTCTTCGCTGTCTTTACTGCGTCCATGTGGCCTCAAGCACTTGGACACCTTATTAACTCAGGGACAAACCCTGGGAAAACCATGACCATTGCCATGATATTTTATCTTCTAGAAATATTTTTCTGTGCCTGGTGCACAGCTTTTAAGTTTGTCCCAGGAGGTGTCTATGCTAGAGAAAGATCAGATGTGCTTTTGGGTGAGTATATTTGAAAGGTCTGGATTAAAATAATTGCTCAAAAATATCTTTATGGACTGACCAGGATTTAGCACCTTATGTAACTGGTAGAAGTAAACAGGATGATCTAGCTTTCTTAATAAAATAGACTCTCTTGATTAAAACATAAAACCTGGAGGGATGTCTAAATTATAAATTAAAAACAAATGTCTTAATTTACCAGCGCATTTGAGTAATACTTATTACTACAAAGGTCTTTTAAATTAATTAGTTGTGAAAAGATTCAGTCCATACTAAAGCGTAAACAATGTAACACTTGTGTTATATGACGTGTTAGGAAAAGGTATGATCATGATACTCATGCTGCCACTTCAGTGGTTGGCTTGTAAATATACATGGGGATTGTGATTTTTTGGGGTTCCCCTGAATTTCATTTATGAATGTTTTTTTGAGATGAGGTCTTACTCTGTTTCCCAGGCTGTAGTGCAGTGGTGTGATCATAGCTCACTGTAACCTTGAGCTCCTGGCCTCAAGCGATCCTTGTACCTCTGCCTCCCAAGTAGTTGGGCCTACTAGGTGTGCGCCACCACACTCCACTAATTTAAAAAATTTTTGTAGAGACGGGGGTTTTGCTATGTTGCACAGGCTGGTCTTGAACTCCTGGCCTCAAGTGATCCTCCTGCCTTGGCTTCCCAAAGTGCTAAGATTACAGGTGTGAGCCACCACACCTAGACGCTATCATTTTTATTTAGTATATTTGTACCAAAAAATTCATATATCTTAGTGTAAATGATAAACCTCCAAATCATAGCACAAATATATTTACCATTTTAGTGGTTATGAATTTGCATACCAAAATTATAATTTCATAAACTTAGCTCAGTTTAATATTTTAAAAATTGATTCATATACCAAAATTATAATTTTATAAACTTAGTTCAATTTTAATATTTTAAAAATTGGCTTCTGGCAATAATAAAATTATTGGTGTATACCAGGCATACATAAATCGAATGTTGTGAATCATTTAGATTACATAATTTTAGCTTAAGTAACATGTCAAATTCTTCCACAAAATGTTTGAAAGATGAGGAGAAAAAAACATGTTAATAAGGGATAAACTCGTTCGTTTGTTCAGTTATTCATTAAGAACATTAACATGATTTCACTGGTTGTCTACATTTTGAAAAAAATATGATCATGTACCTTATGTTCCAGGAACAGTGCCAGATACTGAAGATTATTTTTTCACCTTTTTATCTGTATAAATTTGTGGGGTACAAGTGCAATTTTGTTACATGCATAGGTTGCATAGTGATTAAGTCAGGACTTTTAGAGTATCTATCACCCTAACAGGGTACATTGTACCTATTAATCAATTTCTCATCACTGCCCCCTTTCCCACCCTCTCATTCTTCTGGTATACTTTATATAGCATTCCCAGCTGCTGAAATATTAAAAACACCCACTGTCCTTGCCTACCTGGAGCTTTAGTTGAATGGGGGAAACACCATATATAAAACGAGACAAATACTTAAGAAATTACAGTTGTGCGAGTGCTACTTAGGAGAAGTGAAGGCTTCTATTTGGGTTCTGTTTTTTTCTTTTTCTTTTTCTGTTGCTCCAGCTGGAGTGCAGTGGTGCAGTCATAACTGTGTATCCTTGATCTCCCACCTCAACCTCCCAAGTAGCTGAGTCTCCAGGCACACACGACCATGCCTGGCTGATTGTTATTTTTTGTAGAGATGGGGTCTCACTTTGTTGACCAGGCTGGTGTTGAACTCTTGGGCTTATGCAATTCTCCTGCCTTGGCCTCCCAAGGTGCTGGGATTACATCTACCTGAGTTCTGCTACAGTTCCCCTGGTGCCCTGACAGATATCCAACTACTCTGTACATTTTCCCATATGCTTTTCTACCCCATGAGCTAGACATCTGTCAGGACAGGCTGGTTTGAAAGACATATTTTCAAATTACATGAAATATTTTTTAATTAACTTGGAGAATTTGGTATTTCTGGTAAATACTCAAGCTTTTATCTAATGAGAGAAATACATTGCTGTATTTCTTCTGTGGTAACCTTGGCTTTGTAAACTTTGTATTTCTTCTGATTTCTTTCAGGTGTGTGTACTCTCCCCTGCTTTGTTTTCTTGTCTGATGCCCTGCTTTTTTTCTTTTACAAGCTTGCTTAGGGATCTGCCATGAGAATAAAACAAATGAAAGTAAGAACTATTCCATGCATGAGTTTGTTTCTTTAGAATTTTATGAACGATGAGTTTTTTTTTTTTTTTTTAGTTTCTTCTCACTACTTATGGGATTGTAGAAACAGTGCATAATTACAACTTCATACAACTAAGAACTTTAAAGAAAAATAAGAGTGATGTTATTTGATGAGGCCACAAAAGCCAAGAAATATTAGTAATATTTAGAGTAGCTTTTAATACAACTGAGTTGAAAATAATCTTTATTATATCAGAATTTAGTTATAAATTTATTTTCTGGGTTCCTCCTGCTGTTTCCTGGAAAATTGGATACTGCTGGTTTTGCTTGGCTTTTGACTTTCACTTGACGTTTCTTAAATGCCCTAATTTCTTAATTTCCATATGGCAGCATATCTCTGTTTACATTTTTAGTGTGTATGGTTTTAGATGAAGTAAGTAAACTTTAAGTGTAAGCTAGTTTGTTGTGCATCCCAGTTTAGCTCTACTTTATTGTCTGGCCTGTTGGCACACTGTGAGTTCCCGCATGCATCCTCTGTGCGGCCTCTGTGGCTGGAGAACTCATTTCCTGGGGCAGAATTATTGCAACAAGCACTGCCATATTAAGAGCCTACATATGCTCCATTGTGATCCTCAACCTGGTGCACGGAAGGGCTCTTACTGCATCCCTATGGGAGCTCAGAAGATTTCACTGTCCCCTGCTCAATCAACAGTCAGTCAGTAACACCTTCAGCAACCTAACAACTAGGAAATACTCAAGAAATTCAAAGAAATATGCATCGGGAAAAGGCTGGGGTCCTCTCACTTAAAGCATGATTCCTAGAACCCTACCTGATATTTTCCAGTTATCAAAGGCACTACCAAAGTAATTGCTTAGGTTCTGAGATAAATTAAATCAGTACATGAATTTCCAGGGTATGTTCCTTTAAAAGAAATCTCAGCTGCTGGAATACAACATTGGAAGGATTTTTGGATCAGAGTATAACGTATTCTTTCTTTCCCTTATAACAGGGACAATCTTGTTAATTATTGGGCTGAATATGCTATTTGGTCCTAAGAAAAACCTTGACTTGCTTCTTCAAACAAAAAACAGTTCTAAAGTGCTTTTCAGAAAGAGTGAAAAATACATGAAACTTTGTAAGTATAGTTTTACATTCTTAAAAAATTAATTATATAAAATTCTAAATGTATGAAATTAAAGAGTATAATGGTCCCTCAGGTGTCCTTCATCCAGTTTCAGCAATTCTCAACATTTTGCCATGTTGTTAACAGCTATCTTCTCTACTTTTTTAAAAAAATTATACTTTAAGTTCTAGTGCGCATGTGCACAACGGGCAGGTTTGTTACATAGGTATACATGTGCCATGTTGGTTTGCTGGACCCATCAACCTCGTCATTTACGTTAGGTATTTCTCCTAATGCTATCCCTTCCCCTGGTCCCTACCCCATGGCAGGCCCCGGTATGTGATGTTCCCTGTCCTGTGTCCGTGTGTTCTTATTGTTCAATTCCCACCTATGAGTGAGAACTTGCAGTGTTTGGTTTGTTGTCCTTGTGATAGTTTGCTGAGAATGATGGTTTCCAGCTTCATTCATGCCCCTGCAAAGGACATGAACTCATTTTTTATGGCTGTGTAATATTCCATGGTGTATATATGCCACATTTTCTTAATCCAGTCTATCATTGATGGACATTTGGGTTGGTTCCAAGTCATTGCTATTGTGAATAGTGCTGTAATAAACATACGTGTGTATGTGTCTTTATAGTAACATTATTTGTATTCCTTTGGGTATATACTCAGTAATGTGATGGCTGGGTCAAATGGTATCTCTAGTTCTAGATCCTTGAGGAATCACCACAGTGTCTTCTACAATGGTTGAACTTATTTACACTCCCACCAATAGTGTAAAAGCATTCCTATTTCTCCACATCCTCTCCAGCACCTGTTGTTTCCTGATTTTTTTAATGATTGCCATTCTGACTGGTTTGAGATGGTATCTCATTGTGGTTTTGATTTGCATTTCTCTGGTGACCAGTGATGATGAGCATTTTTTCACGTGTCTGTTGGCTGCATAAATATCTTCTTTGGAGAAGTGTCTGTTCATATACTTTGCCCACTTTTTGATGGGGTTGTTTTTTTCTTGTAAATTTGTTTAAGTTCTTTGTAGATTCTGGATATTAGCCCATTGTCAGATGGATAGATTGCAAAAATTTTTTCCCATTCTGTAGGTTGCGTGTTCACTCTGATGGTAGTTTCTTTTGCTGTGCAGAAGCTCTTTAGTTTAATTAGATCCCATTTGTCAATTTTGGCATTTGTTGACATTGCTTTTGGTGTTTTATTCATGAAGTCTCTGTCTATGCCTATGTCCTGAATGTTATTGCCTAGGTTTTCTTCTAGGACTTTTATGGTTTTAGGTCCTACATTTAAGTCTTTAATCCATCCTGAATTAATTTTTGTACAAGGTGTAAGGAAGAAATCCAGTTTCAGCTTTCTATATATGGCTAGCCAGTTTTCCCAGCACCATTTATTAAATAGGGAACCCTTTCCTCATTGCTTGTTTTTGTCAGGTTTGTGAAAGATCAGATGGTTGCAGATGTGTGGTGTTATTTCTGAGGCCTCTGTTCTGTTCCATTGGTCTATATATCTGTTTTGGTACCAGTACCATGCAGTTTTGGTTACTGTAGCCTTGTAGTGTAGTTTGAAGTCTGGTAGCATGATGCCTTCAGCTTCGTTCTTTTGGTTTAGGATTGTCTTGGCTATGCGCGCTCTTTTTTGGTTCTATATGAACTTTAAAGTAGTTTTTTCCAATTCTGTGAAGAAAGTCATTGGTAGATTGATGGGGATGGCATTGAATCTATAAATTATCTTGAGCAGTATGGCCATTTTCATGATATTGATTCTTCCTATGCATGAGCATGGAATATTCTTCCATTTGTTTGTGTCCTCTTTTATTTTGTTGAGCAGTGGTTTGTAGTTCTCCTTGAAGAGGTCCTTCCCATCTCTATTAAGTTGGATTACTTATTGGTTTTTTATTCTCTTTGTAGCAATTTTGAATTGAAGTTCATTCATGATTTGGCTCTCTGTTTGTCTGTTATTGGTGTATAGGAATGCTTGAGATTTTTGCACACTGATTTTGTATCCTGAGACTTTGCTGAAATTGCTTATCAGCTTAAGGAGATTTTGGGCTGAGACGATGGGGTTTTCTAAATATACAATTATGTCATCTGCAAATAGGGACAATTTGACTTCCTCTTTTCCTAATTGAATACCCTTTATTCTTTCTCCTGCCTTATTGCCCTGGCCAGAACTTCCAACACTAAGTTGAATAGGAGTGATGAGGGAGGGCATCCTTGTCTTGTGCTGGTTTTCAAAGGGAATGCTTCCAGTTTTTGCCCATTCAGTATGATATTGGCTGTGGGTTTGTCATAAATAGCT
>NW_012101010.1:436063-436462 GCF_000951045.1 Mandrillus leucophaeus
TCTGGTCCTGGACTTGTTTTGGTTGGTAGGCTATTAATTATTGCCTCAATTATTGCCTGTTATTGGTCTAGTCAGAGATTCAACTTCTTCCTGGTTTAGTCTTGGGAGGGTGTATGTGTCCAGAAATTTATCCATTTCCTGTAAGTTTTCTAGTTTATTTGTGTAGAAGTGTTTATAGTATTCTCTGATGGTAGTTTGTGTTTCTGTGGTATTGATTGTGATATCCCGTTATCAATTTGTATTGCATCTGCTTGATTCTTCCCTCTTTTCTTCTTTATTAGTCTTGCCAGAGGTCCATACATTTTGTTGATATTTTCAAAAAACCAGCTCCTGGGTTAATGGATTTTTTTGATGGATTTTTTGTGTCTCTATCTCCTTCAGTTCTGCTCTGATCTTAGT
>NW_012101010.1:440404-445217 GCF_000951045.1 Mandrillus leucophaeus
CATTTAGTCCATTTACATTTAAGGTTAATATTGTTATGTGTGAACTTGATCCTGTCGTTATGATATTAGCTGGTTATTTTGCTCACTAGTTGATGCAGTTTCTTCCTAGCTTTAATGGACTTTACGTTTCGACATGTGTTTGCAATGGCTGGTACCTGTTGTTCCTTTCCATGTTTAGTACTTCCTTCAGGATCTCTTGTAGGACAGGCCTGGTGGTGACAAAATCTCTAAGCATTTGCTTGTCTGTAAAGCATTTTATTTCTCCTTCACTTGTGAAACTTAGTTTGGCTGGATATGAAATTCTGGGGTGAACATTCTTTCCTTTAAGAATGTTGAATATAGGCCCACACTCTCTTCTGGCTTGGAGAGTTTCTGCCATGAGGTCTGCTGTTAGTCTGATGGGCTTCCCTTTGTGTGTAACCTGACCTTTCTCTCTGGATGCCCTTAACATTTTTTCCTTCATTTCAACTTTGGTGAATGTGACAATTATGTGTCTTGGAGTTGCTCTTCTCAAGGAGTATCTTTGTGGCATTCTCTGTATTTCTTGAATTTGAATGTTGGCCTGCCTTACTAGGTTGGGGAAGTTCTCCTGGATGATATCCTGCAGAGTGTTTTCCAACTTGGTTCCATTTTCCCTGTCACTTTCAGGCATACCAATCAGACGTAGATTTGGTCTTTTCACATAATCCCATATTTCTTGGAGAATTTGTTCATTTCTTTTTACTCTTTTTTCTCTACACTTCTCCTCTGGCTTCATTTCATTCATTTGGTCTTCAACCACCAATACTCTTTCTTCCAGTTGATCGAGTTGGTTAGTGAAGTTTGTGCATTTGTCACGTAGTTCTCGTGTTATGGTTTTCACCTCTATCAGTTCTTTTAAGGTCTTCTTTGCATTGATTATTCTAGTTATCCATTCATCCATTCCTTTTTCAAGGTTTTTAGTTTCTGGTTACATCTGGTTACATCATTCCTTCTTTAGCTCTGAGAAGTTTGATTGAGTGAAGCCTTCTTCTCTCAACTCGTCAAAGTCATTCTCCATCCAGCTTTGTTCCGTTGCTGGTGATGAGCTGTGTTCCTTTGGAGGGGGAGATGTGCTTTGATTTTTTGAATTTCCAGCTTTTCTGCACTGCTTTTTCCCCATCTTTGTGGTTTTATCTGCCTTTGGTCTTTGATCATGGTGACATACTGATGGGGTTTTGGTGTGGGTGTCCTTTCTGTTTGTTAGTTTTCCTTCTAACAGTCAGGTCCCTCAGCTGTATGTCTGTTGGAGTTCGCTTGAGGTCCAGTCCAGACCCTGTTTGCCTGGGTATCAGCAGTGGAGGCTGCAGAAAATAGAATATTGCTGAACAGTGAGTGTTGCTGTCTGATTTTTGCTCGGGAAGCTTCGTCTCAGGGGTGAACCCCACCGTGTGAGGTGTGAGGTGTCAATCTGCACCTAGTGGGGGATGTCTCCCAGTTAGGCTACTCAGGGTTCAGGGACCCCCTTGAGCAGGCAGTCTGTCTGTTCTCAGATCTCAACCTCTGTGCTGGGAGATCCACTGCTTTCTTCAAAGCTGTCAGACAGGGGCATTTACCTCTGCTAAGGTTTCTGCTGCTTTTTGTTTAGCTATGCCCTATCCCCAGAGGAGGAGTCTACAGAGGCGGGCTGGCCTCCTTGAGCTGTGGTGTGCTCCACCCAATTGGAGCTTCCTGGCGGCTTTGTTTACCTACTTAAGCCTCAGCAATAGTGGGCGCCCCTCCCCCAGTCTCACTGCCGTCTTGCAGTTAGATCTCAGACTGCTGTGCTAGCAATGAGGGAGGCTCTGTGAGGTGGGACCCTCTGGGCCAGGTGTGGGATGTAATCTCCTGGTGTGCCATTTGCTAAGACCCTTGGTAAAGCACAGTATTAGGGTGGGAGTTACCCAATTTTCCAGGTGTTGTGTGTCTCAATTTCCTTTGGCTAGGAAAAGGAATTCACTTCCCCCTTGCACTTCCCAGGTGAGGTGATGCCTCACCCTGCTTCAGCTCTCACTGGTCGGGCTGCATCTGCGGACCAGCGCCAACTGTCCGACATGCCCCAGTGAGATGAACCTGGTACCTCAGTTGAAAATGCAGAAATCACCCGTCTTCTGTGTTGCTCACACTGGGAGCTGGAGGCAGGAGCTGTTACTATTTGGCCATCTTGGGCGCGCCCCCGCCTTTCATATTTTTTACCTCTATGTTTTGGGCTGCCCCTTGAACTAATTCTCTATTCAGCTTGTCTAATTCAATTGTCTTTGAATTTCTAATTTCAATTATTATAATTATCTTTTTATTTCTAGAACTCTATTTGATTTCTTTTAAAAATTTTCTGATTGTTTATTTTAGTCTCATGTTCCCTAGTCATACTTTTGAATACCCTCCTTTATTTTTGTAAATATAATAAGCATACTTGTTTTATATTCTGATTCAGAAAGTTCCAACATCTGTCTTTGTGGGCTTGATTCTGCAGAGTGTTTTTTTCCTTTGTTTCCTGCTCATGGAAACTTGTTTTCTTGTATGTTTTATGACTTATTTTTACTTTAAGCTCATAGTCCTTGGAACATTTTTAGGGAAAATTCTTGAAACCTGAGTTTAAAGAGTTGTCGATGTATACATGTCACACATGAAATTTAACCCAAAACTACACATTTTCCCTTTGCACAAAATCATTGGCCAATAAATTCAATGATTTTATAAACCTTGTTATTTTAAAACAGATTTAGGTATTTTTATTTTTTCCTAGTGCCATGTGTTTATTCCCTCCCATGTGAGTGGTTCACATACAGAACCCACACAGGAGTGGGCACCATGGAATAGGGCAGCATTCCTGGCTTCTGAGGGGAGGATCTTGGCCTCACAGTGTAAGAAAGGAGAGGATGTTTTATCTCCTGCCCTCACTAGGGCCTAGGGGACCCAGGAGCAAATTCCACCCCTTCCACCTCTCAGCTAAGGAGAAGCCACCTTGGTGACATTTAGTTCCAACCATTATAGTAAGTGGAGAAGGGATTGTCCTGGTCCCAACAATTACAGGGTGAAGATATAAACAGTAAAGGAAGGTATAGTTTGGATGAGGCCACAAAAGAGGGTAGATGACACCATCAGAAGCTTGTGCAGGGGAGGGGCAATGACTCGGCTTCTGGGCTGCTTAGTCCCTGATTTGGCAGGAAGGGTATGGAAAATGGGTGGGGCTCATTGTTTGGCATTGATATCCACGAATTCAGGCTTGAGGGAAGCACCACCCAGGAGGAAGCCATCCACGTCAGGCTGGCTAGCCAGCTCCTTGCAAGTTACCCTGGTCACAGAGCCTCCATAAGTGATACGGGTGCTCTGAACCACATCAGAGATGTTGGATTTAAGACATCCTTGGAGCTTCTTTTGTACTTCCTGGGCCTTTTGGGGTGTTGCAGTTTTGCCAGTACCAATGTCCCACACAGGCTCATAAGCCAGGATGACCTTGCTCCAGTCCTTCACCTTATCTGCGATGACCTTTGTCTGCTCGAAAACAACCTTCTTGGTGATGCCAGCTTCCCTTGCATCTAGCTTCTTCCCAATGCAGGTGATTACTCCAAGTAACTCTGCCAGAGCATGGGCCACTTTCTGCCCAATCTGTTCATCTGACTCCCCAAAGACATGCCTTCTCTCTGAGTGCCCCAGGACCACCCATCTGGCTCTGCAGTCTTTGATTTTGCCAGGGCTGATCTCCCCAGTAAAGGCCCCATTAGTCACTTTGTAGCAGTTCTGCACAGGCACAGCAATCTTGGGATCTAGCTTCTGCTGGGTGAAGTTGATATAGGCAGTGGAGGGAAGAGCAAACCACCTCGGTGTCAACTGGCACCTTGGTCACATTCAGTGCCAGTGAGCTACCCAAGACTCTTCTTCCGCCCATTCATCTTCCAGTTCCCCCATCATGAAGAACTTCTTGGAGGGCACCACAGCACTGGAGATGAGGCACTGAAGGTCAGTGTCAGCAAATTTATTTTATTTTATTTTATTCATTTAAAAATAATCATTTCTTTTTTCTGTTTAGTTCTGTGGCTGCTTGTTGGTGTGGGATTGTTGGGGTTAGGACTACGGCATAAAGCCTATGAGAGAAAGTTGGGCAAAGTGGTAAGTAATTAAAAACCCTGAAATAGAATTTTATATGGTATATATATGTGCATATATTTGTACACGTTACCATTCTGATTGAACCTGGATCTGATGACTTCAGAGCCCTGGACTCTATCTTCTAAACTCTTATGTGCCAGACTGATAAGATAGTGGGATTATTTTATGAAGTTGGGTTCTTGGAATAGGATAGGCCCGTATACTAGGGACAGATTGTTGATGATTTTGTTTTATGGAGTTATTTCTGCCATTCATGATTTAACATATCTAAACTATGTGTATTAGTTTGTTCTTGCACTGCCATAAAGAAATACTTGAGACTGGGTAATTTATAAGGAAGTATTTTAACTATCCCATGGTTCTACAGACTGTACAGGAAGCATGGAGGCATCTGCTCAGCTTCTGGGGAGGCCTCAGGAAACTTGCAATCATGGTGAAAGGCATACAGGGAGCTAATTATCTTACATGGTGGAGCAGGAACAAGAGAGAGAGGGGGTAGGTGCTACACACTTTTTTTTGTTTTTGTTTTTTTGTTTTTTTTTGATGGAGTCTCACTCTGCTGCCAGGCTGGAGTGCAGTGGTGCGATCTTGGCTCACTGCAACCTCTGCCTCCCAGGTTCAAGCGATTCCCTTGCCTCATCCTCCCAAGTAGCTGGGACTACAGGCAGTGTGCCACGGCACCCGGCTAATTTTTTTTTTTTTTTTT
>NW_012101010.1:445267-459826 GCF_000951045.1 Mandrillus leucophaeus
GCTAATTTTTTTTTTTTTTTTTGTATTTTAGTAGAGATGGGTTTCACCATGTTGGCCAGGATGGTCTTGATTTCCTGACCTTGTGATCTGCCCACGTCCCAAAGTGCTGGGATTACAGGTGTAAGCCACCACACCTGGCAGGTGCTACACACTTTAAAACTATCAGATCTGATGAGAACTCACTCTTTCACTATTACAACAACACAAAAGGGGGGTGTTTTATCATTTATTTATTTATTGGAGAACAGTACCGAGGGTATGGTGCTAAACCATTCATGAGAATTCCACCCCCATGATCTGGTCACCTCCAGGCCCCAGAGATTACAATTCACCTTGAGATTTGGTAGGGACACAGATCCAAACCATGTCACTATGAGATAAGAAACTATTTTGCATTGGACTTTCTGTACTTCTTGGTAGATATTGCTGAAGATAGCAATGTGAGATTCTTTAGGAAAACTCTTACAGATAATACTATGGGTAGCTTATGCCTTGACAGGTAGTAAAACTTTTCTTGTCTCTTTCTTTCCTCTCTTGCTATCTGCAGTTTTAAATGTTTTAATATCCTTTTCTCTTTTAGAACAGTTGGCAGAAATGAGAATAAGCAATTGAATGTTGTGCTTTCTATCTGATCTGATAAAAAGTCTAGTGTATTTCATAATGCAGTCAGAGGTACAGTTCTGGTTAAAATAGAAATTGTTGAGGGTTGACTTTGAATTTTAGCAGTCTGTCTACCAGGAACATTTTTCATTTTGAATAAAAAGCTACACTGAGAACATAGACCATGTTTCTCTTCTTGATCTTTGTACGTCCAGTAACTTACAGAGTGCTTGGTAGGTATTCAGAATTAAGTAACTATTTCTTAATAAGTAGATAACAGTAGATGATCACTACATGTTCCTTTAATTGTTGGTCATTATTATTGCAACATAATGTTCATCAGAAAAGGATACCTAATGTCATCCAGGAATTCTTTTGGAAGGAGTTATTTGAATTGGATTTGATACCTGTTCTTTTGCTCATTTGCTCATTCATTCATTTGGCTAGTGATTACTGAATGTTTCTTTATTACCTGGTGCCAGGGATACAGATATAAACAAGTTGGACAAGAACCTGCCCTGCCAGAGTTTGCATTCTAGTAGGAGAGAATGATAGTATTCAGAGAACAAATAAAGAAATGATCTCATTTTAGATCAAGCTGCCATGAAGGAAACAGGATTGTAGAATGAAAGGTAACTGGGTATGGGGGATTAGAGAAAGCTGTCTGAGGAGAGGTGACATTTGAGATGAAATTTGCAAACTGAGAAAACAGTTGTGAGGGCTGGGATGTTGGCAGAAGGAACACATATAGAGGACTGAGGGAGAACCACACTTGGTGTGTTTGAGGGACATCAGGGTGACTGGCTTGGCTGAAGCTTGGTGAAGAGTAATAGATGATGTGGAGAGGCTGGGGAGGGCCATACCAGGGCCTTGTAGAACACAGAAGTGTTGCTGTTATTTTTTTCTTATTTTCATTTTATTATTAGTATTATTTTTAATGTCAATAGTTTTTTTTTAATTTTTTTATTTTTTAGCTGGAGTCTCACTCTGTCACCCAGGCTGGGGTGCAGTGGCATGATCTTGGTTCCCTGCAACCTCTGCCTCTGGCTTCAAGCGATTCTCTTGCCTCAGCCTCCGGAGCAGCTGGGATTACAGGTGCACACCACCATGCCCAGCTAATTTTTGTACTTTTAGCAGAGATGGAATTTCACTGTGATCGGCAGGCTGGTCTCAAACTCCTGACCTCAAGTTATCTGCCTGCCTTCGCCTCCCAAAGTGCTGGGATTACAGGCATGAGCCACCGTCCCTGGCCATTGTCAATAGTTTTTGGGCAGGTGGTTTTTGGTTATGTGGATAAGTTCTTTAGAGGTGATTTCTGAGATTTTAGTGCACCCATCACCCAAGCAGTGTACACTGTACCAAATATGTAGTCTTTTTTTGTTATTACATTTTTTTTTCAATAGGTTTTTGGGGGAACGGGTGGTGTTTGGTTATGTGAATAGGTTATTTAGTGGTGATTTCTGAGATTTTGGTGCATCCATCACCCGAGCAGTGTAATTGTAACCAATTTGTAGTCTTTTATTCCTCACTCCCTCCCACCCTTTCCCCTGAGTCTCCAAAGTTCATTGTATCATTCTTATGGCTTTGCATCCTCATAGCTTAGCTCCCACTTATGTGCAAGAACATATAATGTTTGGTTTTCCATTCCTGAGACACTTCACTTAGAATAATGGTCTCCAATTCCATCCAGGTTGTTGCAAATGCCATTATTTTATTCATTTTTATGCCTGAATAGTATTCCATTACACACACACACACACACACACACATATGCACACACACATTATCTATCTATCTATCTATCTATCTATCTATCTATCAATCATCTATCTATCTATCTAATCGTATTTTCTTTATCCACTTGTTGATTGATGGGCATTTGGGCTGGTTCTATATTTTTGCAATTTCAAATTGTGCTGCTGTAAACATGTATATGCAAGTATCTTTTTCATATAATGACTTCTTTTCCTCTGGGTAGATACCCAGGAGTGTGATTGCTGGATCAAATTGTAGATCTATTTTTAGTTCTTTAAGGAATCTCCACACTATTTTCCATAGTGGTTGTACAAGTTTACCTTCCCACAAACAGTGTAAAAGTGTTCCTTTTTCACTACATCCATGTCAACATTTATTAGTTTTTGATGTTTTGATTATGGCCATTCTTGCAGGAGTAAGGTGGTATCACATTGTGGTTTTGATTTGCATTTCCCTGAACATTAGTGATGTTGAGCATTTTTCCATATGTTTTTTGGCCATTTGTATATCTTCTTTTGAGAATTGTCTTTTCATGTCCTTAGCCCACTTTTTGATGGGATTTTTTTTTCTTGCTGATTTGTTTGAGTTCCTTGTAGATTCCGGGTATTAGTCCTTTTTCAGATGTATAGATAGCAAAGATTTCCCCCTATCTTGTGAGTTGTCTGTTTAGTCTGCCGATTATTTCTTTTGCTGTGCAGAAGTTTTTTAGTTTAATTAAGCTCCATCTGTTTATCTTTGTTTTTGTTGCATTTGTTTTTGGGTTCTTGGTCATGAAGTCTCTGCCTAAGCCAATTTTAAAAGAGCTTTTCCAATGTTGTATTCTAGAATTTTTATGGTTTCAGGTGTTAGATCTAAGTCTTTGATCCATCTTGAGTTGATTTTTGTAAAAAGTGAGAGATGGGGATCCAGTTTTATTCTTCTACCTGTGGCTTGCCAGTTATCCTGTACCATTTGTTGAATAGAATGTCCTTTTCCACTTCATGTTTTTGTTTGCTTTGTTGAAGATCAGTGGACTGTAATCATTTGGCTTTATTTCTGGGTTCTCTGTTCTGTTCCATTGGTCTATATGCCTGTTTTTATACCAGTGCCATGCTGTTTTGGTGACTAGGGCCTTATAGTATATTTTGAAGTTGGGTAATGTAAGGCCTCTAATTTATTATTTTTACTTAGTCTTGCTTTGGCTATGCAGACTCTTTTTTGGTTCCATATGAATTTTAGGTTTTTTTCCAGTTCTGTGAAGAATGATGGTGGTATTTTAGTGAGAATTGCATTGAATTTGTAGATTGCTTTTGGCAGTATGGTTATTTTCACAATATTGATTCTACCCATCCATGAGCATGGATGTGTTCGCATTTGTTTGTGTCGTCTATGATTTCTTTCAGGAGTGTTTCATAATTTTCCTTGTAGAGGTCTTTCACCTCCTTGGTTAAGTATATTCCTAAACATTTTATTTTATTTATTTTTTCAGCTATTGTGAAAGGGGTTGGATTCTTGATTTGATTATCACTTTGGTCACTGTTGGTGTATAGAAGGGCTACTAATTTGTGTACACTAATTTTGTATCTTGAAACTTTGCTGAATTCATTTACCAGTTCTAGGAGCTTTTTGGTGGAGTCTTTGGGGTTTTCCAGATATACCATTATGTCATCCACAAACAGTGACAGTTTGACTTCCTCTTTATCAATTTGATACCCTTTATTTCCTTCTCTTGTTGATTGTGCTGGCTAGAACTTTCAGTACTATGTTGAATAGAAGTAGTGAAAGTGGACATCCTTGTCTTGTTCCAGGTCACAGGGGAATGCTTTCAACTTTTCCCTATTCAGTATAATGTTGGCTGTGGGTTTTGTAATAAATGGCTTTTATTACTTTAAGGTGTGACCTTTCTATGCCGATTTTGCTGAGGGTTTTAATCATAAAGGGACGCTGGATTTTGTCAACTGCTTTTTCTGTGTCTATTGAGATGATCATGTGATTTTTGTTTTAAATTCCATTTATGTGGTGTATCACATTTATTGACTTACAGATGTTAAACCATCCCTGCATCCCTGATATGAAACCCACTTGATCATGGTGGATTATCTTTTTGATATTCTGGTGGATTCAGTTTGCTACTATTTTGTTGAGGATTTTTGCAACTATATTCATCAGATATATTGGGCTGTAGCTTTCTTTTTTTGTTATCTCCTTTGCTAGTTTTGGTATTAGAGTGATACTGGCTTCATAGAATGATTTAGAAAGGATCCCCTCTTTCTCTATCTTTTGGAATAGCGTCAGCAGGATTGGTACCAATTCTTCTTTGAATGTCTGATGGAATTCGGCTGTGAATCTGTCTGGTCCTGGACTTTTTTTTTGTTAGCAACTTTTAAATTGCCATTTCAATCTTGCTACTTTTCATTGGTCTGTTCAGAGTTTCTATTTCTTCCTGGTTTAATCTAGGAGCGTTGTGCATTTCCAGAAATTTATCCATCTCCTCTAGATTTTCTAGTTTATGTACGTAGACATGTTCATGGTAGCATTGAATGATCTTTTGTATTTCTGTGGTATTTGTTGTCGTATCTTCTGTTTTATTTCTAATTGAACTTATTCTTTACTTGGGTTATCTCACTAATAGTCTATCAATTTTATTTATCTTTTCAAATAGTCAGCTTTTTGTTTCATTTATCTTTTGTATTTTTGTTCATTTGTTTTTTCAATCTCATTTAATTCGGCTCTGATTTTTGTTATTTCTTTTCTTCTGCTGGGCTTGGGTTTGGTTTGTTCTTTTTTCTCTAGTTCCTTGAGGTGTGATCTTAGGTTCTTTATTTGTGCTGTTTCAAACTTTTTGATATAGGCATTTAAGGCTATGAACTTTCTTAGTACTGCCTTTGCTGCATT
The DNA here is from genome assembly GCF_000951045.1 of Mandrillus leucophaeus. Lineage (NCBI taxonomy): Eukaryota > Metazoa > Chordata > Mammalia > Primates > Cercopithecidae > Mandrillus > Mandrillus leucophaeus. The sequence continues at coordinate 450,497 of NW_012101010.1, forward strand.
TCAGAGGTTTTGATAGGTTGTTTCACTATTATCATTCAGTTCAAAGAATTTTTTAAATTTCCATCTTGATTTAATTGTGGACACAATGATCATTCAAGAGCAGGTTATTTAATTTCTATATATTTGCATGGTTTCGAAGGTTCCTTTTGAAGTTGATTTCCAATTTTTATTTTTTATTTTTTGAGATGGAGTTTTGCTCTTGTCACCCAGGCTGGAGTGCAATGGCACAATCTCAGCTCACTGCAACCTCTGCGTCCCAGATTCAATTGATCCTCCTGTCTCACCCTCCCAAGTACCTGGGATTACAGGCATGCACCACCACATTCAGTTAAATTTTGTATTTTTAGTAGAGACAGGGTTTCACCCCATGTTGGTCAGGCTGGTCTTGAACTCCCGACCTCAGGTGATCCACCTGCCTCAGCCTCTAAAAGTGCTGGGATTACAGGCATGAGCCACTGTGTCTGGCTGATTTCTAATTTTATTCCATTGTGGTCTGAGAGACAGTTCTTGCTATAATTTCATTTTCTTAAATTTGTTGAAAATTGTTTTGTGGCCTATCATATGGTCTATCTTGGAGAATGTTGCATGTGCTGATGGATAGAATGTGTATTCTGCAGTTGTTGGGTAGAATGTTCTGTAAATATCTGTTAAGTCCATTTGTTCCAGGGTATTGTTTAAGTGTTTATTTGTTGACTTTCTCTCTCGATGACCTCTCTAGTGCTGTCAGTGCAGTACTGAAGTCCCCACTGTTATTGTGTTGCTATCTCATTTCTTAGGTCTAGTAGTAATTGTTTTATAAATTGGGGAATGCCAGTGTTAGGTGCATATATATTTAGGGTTATGATATTTTCCTGTTGGACTAGTCCTTTTATCATTATATAATGTCCTTCTTTGTCTTTTTTAACTGCTGTTGTTTTAAAGTTTGTTTTGTCTGATATAAAAATAGCAACTCCTGCTCACTTTTGGTGTCCATTTGCATGGAATATCTTTTCCACCCCTTTACCTTAAGTTTATGTGAGTCCTTAGGTGTCAGGTGAGTCTTTTGAAGACAGCAGGTACTTGGCTGGTAAATTCTTACCCATTCTGCCATTCTAAGTCTTGTAAATGGAGCATTTAGGGCATTTACATTTAATGTTAGTATTGAGACATGAGGTACTATTCTATTCATTGTGCTGTTTGTTGCCTGAATACCTTGGGTTTTCTTTCATTGTGTTGTTGTTTATTAGGTTCTTGAGATTTATGCTTTCTGGAGATTCTGTTTTGGTGTATTTCAAGGATTTGTTTCAAGATTTAGAGCTCCTTTTAGCAGTTCTTGTAGTGCTGGCTTGGTAGTGGCAAATTCTCTTAGCATTTGTTTCGCTGTAAAAGACTGTATCTTTCCTTCATTTATGAAAACTTAGTTTTGCTGGCTACAAAATTCTTGGCTGATAATTTTTTGGTTTAAGGGGGCTAAAGATAGGACCCTAATCTATTCTAGCTTGTAGGTTTTTTGCTGAGAAATCTGCTGTTAATCTGATCGGTTTTCCTTTATAGGTTACCTGATGTTTTTGCCTCATACCTTTTAAGATTCTTTTCTTTGTCTTGACTGCAGATAACCTGATGACTATGTGCCTAGGTGGTGATCTTTTTGCAACATATTTCCCAAGTGTTTTTTGAGCTTCTTGTATTTGGATGTCTAGATCTCCAGCAAGGCTAGGGAAGTTCTCCTCAATTATTCCCTCAAATATGTTTCCAAACTTTTAGATTTATCTTCTTCCTTGGGAACACTAATTATTCATAGGTTTGTTCATTTAACATAATCCAAAACTTCTTGGAGGCTTTGTTTATTTTTTAAATTGTTTTTCCTTTGTCTTTGTCAGATTGGGTTAACTTGAAAGCCTTGTCTTCAACCTTTGAAGTTCTTTCTTCTATTTGTTCAATTCTATTGGTGAGATTTTCCACTGCATTTTGCACTTCTCTAAGCATGTCCTTCATTTCCAGAAGTTGTGATTGTTTTTTATTTATCCTACCTATTTCACCAGAAATTTTTCCATTCATGTCTTGCATCATTTTTTTTTTTTATTTTTATTTCTTTAAGTTGGACTTTACCTTTTTCTGGTGCCTCCTTGATTGGCTTAAGAGTCAACTGTCTGAATTCTTTTTCTGGCAATTCGGTGATTTCATCTTGGTTTGGATCCATTGCTGTTGAGCTAGTGTGATCTTTTGGGGCTGTTAAAGAACCTTGTTTTGCCATGTTAATAGAATTGTCTTTCTGATTCCTTCTCATTTGTGTAGACTATGTCAGAGGGAAGATCTGGGACTCAAGGCTGCTGTTCAGATTCTTTTGTCCCACAGGGTGCTCCCTTGATGTGGTGCTCTTCCCTTTCCCCCAGGGATGGGGCTTTCTGAGAGCTGAACTGTAGTGATTATTTCTCTTCTGGATCTAGCTACCCAGCAGAGCTACTGGGTTCTGGGCTGGTACTTGGGAGTATCTGCAAAGAGTCCTGTGATGTGATCTGTCTTCAGATCTCTTGGTAATGGATACCAGTACTTGTGCCAGTGGAGGTAGCAGGGGAGTGAAGCATACTCTGTGAGGGTCCTTGATTGTATTTTTGTTAAGTGTGCTAGTTTTGTGTTAGCTGGCCTCCAGCCAGGGGGTGGCACTTTCAAGAGCACATCAGCTGTGGTAGTATATAGGCAGGATCAGGTGGTGGGTGGGGCCGTGGAACTCCTACAAAAATATGTCCTTTTTCTTCGGCTACAAGGGCCAGTAGAGAAAGACCATCAGGTGGGGACAGGGTTAGGTGCCTCTGAGCTCAGACTCTTGTTGGGCCGGGCTGGCTGTAGCTGCTGTGGGAGATGGGTGTGTGGATCCTAGGCCAATGGAGTTATATTTCCAGGGGAATCATTGCCGCCTCTGCTGTGTCACATAGGTTGCCAGGGAAGTGGGGAAAAGCTGGCAGCCACAGGCCTCACCCAGCTCCCATGCAATCCATAGCGCAAAAGGCTGGTCTCACTCTAACCGTGCCCCCACAACAGCACTGAGTTTATGTCCAGGCAGCTGGTTAGCAGGGCTAGGAACTTGCCCCAGGCTAAAAGCCTCCCAGCTGAGAAAGCAAGCCGACTGATTGTTCCTTGGCTGTCCCATGGACCCTGCAGCAGCAATCCACTTCCTTCAAAGGGTCTGTGGATTCCCTTGGCTTTCCTGGCATGTTCCTGTGGTAGTTCTTGGAGCAGAAGTTCATGATGTGGGTCTCCATGCACTGCTCTCTCTGTTGAAGTGGGAGCTGCAAGTTAGTTTTGCCTCCGATTTGCAGTTTTCCTGCCATCCCCAAGATGTAGTCTTTTATCCCTTACCCTGTCCAACCCATCCCTCCAAGTCCCCCAAGTTCATTGTATAACTCATGCCTTTGCATCCTCATGACTTAGTTCCCACTTATAGGTAAGAACATACAATATTTGGTTTTTAATTCCCGAGTTACCTCACTCAGAATAACGGCATTCAGCCCCATCGAAGTTGCTGCAAAAGATATTATTTTGTTCCTTTTCACGGCTGAGTAGTATTCCATGGTGTGTGTGTGTGTGTGTGTGTGTGTGTGTGTGTGTGTGTGTGTATACGTATGTATATGTGTGTGTGTGTATATATATATATTACATTTTCTTTATCCAGTCATTGGTGGATGGGTGCTTAAGTTGGTTCCATATCTTTGCAATTGTGAATTGTGCTGCTGTAAACATGTGTGTCCAAGTCTTTTTAACATAATGACTTCTTTCCTTTTGGGTAGATCCCCAGTAGTGGGATTGCTGGATCAAATGGTAGTTCTCCTTTTAGTTCTTTAAGGAATCTCTAAACTGTTTTCCATTGTGATTGTACTAATTTACATTCTCATGGTGATTTTATTTTACTTGCGATGGAAGCCACGGTAGTGTCTCAAGCAGGAGAGTGAAAAAAAATGATATATGTCAATTTGGCTGCTCTTTGAAAAATGGATTATAGGGAGATAAGAACGGATGCAAGGAGATAAGTTCTGAGGCTTCTTCAGCTGTCTAGTAGAGAGATGATGGTGATCTTTGCTGGCATAATGGAAATAAAGTTGGAGATAAGTGGATAGACTTAGAACATATTTTGAAAGTAGAATTGATAGGATTGGCAGAGAGGGTAGATGTTGGGTGAGGAGAAGGAAGGAATCAAGGAGACTTCTATGTTTTTGGTTTGAGCAGCTGGGTGAAGGGAGTGGCATTTCCTGGGAAGAATAAAGGAATAACATGTTTTGAAGTGATGATATCTAGAATTAATTACAGATGAATAGTTGCAAGAAAAAGGATAGCATGATAAATATAATATGCCTCTTGAAATCTCTATTGATGGTTCTGCTTTCTTTACTAGGTATTAATTTGATTTTTTTTCTGTTTTTACCATTCTAAAAATTATTTAATTTTTTTTGTCATTGCATAGTAGGAGTGTACATTTTTAGGGTACATGGGATGTTTTGATAAAGGCATGCATTGTAAAATAAGGCATTGTGGAGAATGGGATATCCATTCCCTTAAGCATTTGTCCTTTGGGTTACAAACAATTCAGTTACATTCTTTATTTTAAAATATACAATTAAATTATCATTGACTATAGTCACCTTATTGTTCTATCAAATAGTAGGTCTTATTCTTTTGATTTTTTTTGACCCATTAGCCATTGCCACCTCCCTCCCCGAGTCCCCTACTACCTTAGTAGGTAATCATTTGAGATGGATACTTAGGGTTGGGCAGTGCATTCTCTGGCTTACACATGACCTGAGGACCTCATAAAAGGGGCTGTGCTCCTGGACCTTGAGCTTTCCAGTACAGTAGGGGTGTAACATCATTCATAAGTAGGTTAGAATAAGCTGACCACTTCTTCAATATGTTGAAGGCCCCCTGTATCCCTCTGTGTGATTCATTTCCCATGCAAGAGTAAACACTATCCTGAGTATTGTGATTTTTTTTAGCACTTTCATGTGTTCCTTTCTATTGTTACCATATATGACAGATCCCTAGACAATACTGCTTTTTTTCTAAATGACATCTGATGTATGTATTTTGCAACATACTTTTTTTTTTTAATTTAAAATAATCTTTCTGAGATTCCTCCTTGTGGACCTATGTAGCCCTAATTCATTTATTAGGGTTGTGTAGTGTTCCATTCCACATATGTAGCACCATTTGTTTATTCATTTTCCTGCTTATGGACAGCCAGGCTCTTTCTAACTTTTTATTATTATAAGCAGTGCTTATTACAAATACTCACTTTTCCAACATCCCTCCTAACTTCCAAGCTTAAGCTAGAAATTTACAGAAGACTAATTTGAGAATGCTGTATAGCAAATATCTCCTTCTTTTCATGGATTAAATGTGGGAAAATGTCTAAGGAAATTCCTTTGCTGAAATGAGAATTTTGGTAGAGAGAAGTGGAGAAAAGTGGGTCACTGAAACTGCCATTGTTCACAGTCGTCCTAAATTATCATTAAAACAATTCCTCAGGCACCAGCCAAAGAGGTCTCTGCTGCTATCTGGCCTTTCAGGTTTGGATATGACAATGAAGGGTGGTCTAGTCTAGAAAGATCAGCTCACCTTCTCAATGAAACAGGTAAGTCTTTCTGGAATTAGTTCCAGGTTTTGAGAAACTATTATTGTTACTTTTATTTTCAGCAGGGTCATAAGCCATAACTTAACACAGGTATTAAATTAAATTTATGACCAGCAGATGGTCATAAACTCACCTCAAAAATGCTCTACTTTGGCAGGCAGCTGCAGGGGGACTGAGCTTCTGTAACCACATCTGTCTTTGTTTGAGAGCAATTAATTCAGGTGATTCTGAGCAATTCCTCATACTGAGTATCTGCAGGGGATTCGTGTTGTGTTGTTCTTAGGGATGCCCCTGCTAGTAGCTCCTGTCACCTAGGGACCCACTGCTGGGGACCAGAAAACTGTTGGATCAAAAGGCAGAATGGGTTGCAGGGAAAAGAAAGAGAGATCAGACTGTTACTGTGTCTATGTAGAAAAGGAAGACATAAGAAATTCCATTTTGATTTATACTAAGAAAATTATTTTGCCTTGAGATGCTGTTAATCTGTAACTTTAGCCCCAACCCTGTGCTCGCAGAAACATGTGATGTGTGGAATCAAGATTTAAGGGATCTAGGGCTGTGCAGGATATACCTTGTTAACAATATGTTTACAGGCAGTATGCTTGGTAAAAGTCATCGCTATTCTCCATTCTCGATTAGCCAGGGGCACAATGCACTGTGGAAAGTCACAGGGGCCTCTGCCCAAGAAAGCCTGGGTATTGTCCAAGGTTTCCTCCCACTGAGACAGCCTGAGATATGGCCTCATGGGAAGGGCAAGACTTGCCTGTCCCCCAGCCCAACACCCATAAAAGGTCAATGCTGAGGAGGATTAGTAAAAGAGAAAGGCCTCTTGCAGTTGAGATAAGAGGAAGGCCTCCATCTCCTGCATGTCCCTGGGAACAGAATGTCTCGGTGTAAAACCTGATCATACATTCGTTCTATTCTGAGATAGGAGAAAACTGCCCTGTGGCTGGAGGTGAGATATGCTGGCAGCAATGCTGCTCTGTTACTCTTTGCTACACTGAGATGTTTGGGTGGAGAGAAGCATAAATCTGGCCTACATACACATCTGGGCACAGTACCTCCCCTTGAACTTATTTGTAACACAGATTCCTTTGCTCACATGTTTTCCTGCTGACCTTCTCCCCACTATCATCCTGTTCTCCTGCCACATTCCCCTTGCTGAGATAGTGAGAATAGTAATCAATAAATACTCAGGGAACTCAGCAACTGGGGCCTGTGCAGGTCCTCCATATGCTGAGCACTGGTCCCCTGGGATCAGTATTCTTTCTCTATACTTTGTCTCTGTGTCTTATTTCTTTTCTCAGTCTCTCATCCCACCTTATGAAAAATGCCCACAATTGCTTCCAACAGGCCTAGGGTCAATTTGATTTTTTCAATGCTCCAGGGTGCTCATTTTTGTGTGAAGCATCTTTGAAATGTGAGAGTGTTTTTGGTTCTTAGACCAGCTACGGGTGTATGGAGCAGGATAAGTAAAGGAATAACCTGTTCTGGTTATTCTTAATGATAAGCATACCTCCTGAGAAATGTCTTAGTATCTATATGTATATAATACCACTGAGACATTTCTTTGTCCCTTAGCCCATTTTTAGTCTGATTGCAGGCTTCCAAGGCACTCCTGGCCAAGATCTAGAAATGCCAATCAACTTAGTTCTGGGTCAGTACCATGGAGCTATCTGTCCTGGAATAAAATGCTATGGTGCACCGTTCTCTTGTTTCTGAACATAAATTGGATATTTGAGAAATGCGTTAAGATTATTTGAAATTTCAGGAATGATGTTGAGCACATTTGAAAATTTTTATCCTTCTCGGTAGTTCCTGGAGGTGTTTCACATTTTAATTGCGTTCTAAACATGGAAAAATTCCTTTAGAGCTCAGATTTGAGCCACTTCCTTCCAGTGACTTATTAAAAATTACTTTGTTTTTGGGTTAACAGTAAAGAAAAAAAGGTTAAGGGTCAAGAATAAAATGTTGCTAATTGTTTTTTGCCTTGCTGTGATTCATCACTGTATGCTACTTTTTTTTTTTTTTTCCTGAACAGGTGCAGATTTCATAACAATTTTGGAGAGTGATGCTTCTAAGCCCTATATGGGGAACAATGACTTAACCATGTGGCTAGGGGAGAAGTTGGGTTTCTATACAGACTTTGGTCCAAGCACAAGGTATCACACTTGGGGGTGAGTATACACTTGAGAATTAATCCTGAAGATAGTCCTGAAAGGCTAGGCTGCATAGACTTGGAGTGGCAATTTGATATTTTCATACCTTTGGTGAATATGCCCCAGTGATGCTTCTTGTGGGTTGAGGAGGTGCTGGAGATATGCACATTCTGTAATTTTTCAAATGGTTTTTCTATGACTGGATATTTCCAGTTCTTCACCATTATAAATCTAGGAGCTGAGGTCACAGCACCAAGCATGTCTGGCCTGGATGCTGTCCTCATGGAGCTTACTTTCCAGTGTAAGACAGAAAATCAACATGTACACACAAAAAATAAATAAGGTACTTCACAATCATAATAAGTGCTGTGTAGAAAAGAAACCACTGAGGGAGAATAACTGGATGGGCATTGGCCGTGGGGATGCTACTATAGGCAGGGTGATCAGGAAGGTCTCTGCGAAGATGTCATTGTGAGCAGGAGCCAGGATCAGCCTTGGGAAGAGCTGAGGGAACAGTCTGGGTGAAGACTGAGGCAGGATCCATCTTGGTGTGCCTGGAGCATGGGGGGCCAAAGTGCAACTGGTAAGAAAGGAAGTCAAGGATGGGTACCTGATCATAGAGGGCTCCATTTTATCCAGTTGTGATTGGAAGCCACTGGAGGATTTTAAACAGATAGTGATCTGGAAGAACAGATTCTCAAGGACAAGAGTGGGAGCCAGGAGGCAGAAATGATAGGTGGAATAGCACAGATGAGAGATGACAATGGGAACAGCGGAGATGGTGACAAGAGGACAAACTCAGGAACTATTTTAGAATAGAGCCAACAGAACTTACAACAGTTTAGATGTCAGTGGAGGAGAAGGAAGAATCAAGGGCGATGTCTAGGTTTTTGACCTGAGTACCCGCTAAGAGATGATGCCCTTTAATGGAATGGGAACCATCAGGAAAGTTGTAGGTTTGTGTTAAGTGTGAGATACCCCAAGACAGTCAAGTCATGCCCAGTAGGCAGTTGGTTATGGCCTGGAGGGCTGAGAAGGACAGGCCAGGCTGGAGATGTACTTTCAGCTATCATCGTATAGAGACAGACCTGTCTCAGAGACTCCATGAAGGTGACAGAGAATGCATCTAGCTAGAGAAGAGAAGCCTACTAAGGACTGAGCTCTGTGGCTTAGAGTGAGGTGGAATGCCTTTTCATATGCCTATAGGACAGTTTTTCATTTCTAATTTTGTAAATTGTTACTCCATGTCCTAGTTGGCAAGACTGTACCTTCCCATATGTGTTGATTAATATTATGATTGTTTACGCAAATGTGTTGGCAGAGTAACTGCAAGTACAATGGGTTTTGTGTATTGTTAATGCTGCCCTTTTCGTGTGTCCATAGCGCTTATTAAAACAGAGGTGATGGTGTTTCCTTAGTGACACAGTGAGACATGCTAACTAGCAGATGAAAGGATCTGACAAGTGGACTGCCATATAAGTCTCTGCCACATTGCTTTGAATGTTCCTTGGTGGGATGTGTGCAGTGGGATACATCCCTTTTTTTTTTTTTTTTTTTTTTTTTTTTTTT